>NW_027185229.1:1960000-2040000 GCF_022577435.1 Embiotoca jacksoni | reverse complement strand
ACGAATACAGTTATTTCACAGTAATTACGTCGAGTCTCAGCCCAGATTCTTGGGTGAGATGATGTCGTGTTATATTTAGTACGATAAGAACACAAAAACCCTTCAGTGTTGTTCATTAACTCAGGCTTTGGGGAAGCGACTGCATGAAGCGGAACAGGAAGTGTGGTGGAAGTTAAAGAACGACAGTGTGCTGCCGCCGCGTGGGACATAAACCGGTGGATTCGACAGACAGGACGGATCGAAGCTGCGATCAATCACCAGCTCGCCCTCAATCACAGCCTGCTCTCTAAAAAAAACAAATTCACAGCGAGCAGCAGGCGTGAGCCGGGGAACACGCTCCTTCATCACGCTCCTTCATCACGCTCCTTCATCACGCTCCCCTCTTACTGCCGCCTGCTTTCTTTCTTCTTCTTTTTTTCCTGCCTGTGTTATTTAATTTTTTTTCTTTTTTCATCTTACTTTTCTTGTCTCACTGTGGGCGGTTCTGGTTTTAGGACTGTGAATACCAGCTCGGCCTACTGTGGAGCTCAGCGGGCTCGTGTTTGGATTAACGACATGTCGAGGCTCGCTCTGCCTTTGTAGCTCCATCAAACACCTCCAGTGTTGCAGCCTGTCAGAAACCACACAGCAAAAGAAAAAGAAAAACCACACAGTGACGGGGGACAAAACAAGTACTGCAGCAGAGGCACAAGTAGGACACTCTGATGTTGTGGTCGCATTTTATACCCAGTTGTGCAGCTACCACAGCGGTTACGTAAGGCCGTGACATTGACAAACATGACCTTCTTCACCACACGCACACACACGGGTGGAGCATGCAGCAGTTATACAGACAGTTGTAGCTTTGTCTGCAGCATTATGGACAGTGGAGGAAATCATTATTTGATTTCCTTGATTTTGTAAGTTGGCCCACAGACAAAGAAATGAACGGTCTATAATTGTAATGGAGGTTTATTTTAACAGTGAGAGACAGAATATCAACAACAACAACAACAAAAAATCCAGAAAATCACATATAAAAGTTATAAATTCATTTGCATTTGATTGTGAGATAAGTCACAGGGGTCAGATGTTTCTGGTAGTTGGTCTCCAGGTTTGAACATCTCAGGAGGGATGTTGTTCACTCCTCTTTGCAGATCCTCCAAATCCTTCAGGTTTCCAGGCTGTTGCTCGGCAACAGGAAGCTTCAGCTCCCTCCTCAGATGTTCTCTGGGATGAAGGTCCGGAGACCGGCTCGACCTCTCCGTGACCTTCATGTGCTTCTTCTTGAGCCGCTCCTTTGTTGCCTCGTCGCATGTTTTGGGTCATTGTGTCCACGACCCGTCTTCAGTGTCCCGGCTGAGGGAAGGAGGTCGTCCCCCAAGATGTCCCGGTACGCGGCCCCGTCTGTCCTCCCCTCGATGCGGTGAAGTCGTCCTGTCCCCTCAGCAGAGAGACACCCCCAAAGCAGAATGTCTCCACCTCCATGCTGGACGGTGGGACGGTGTCCTCGGGTTCTAGTCAGCGTTTCTCTTCCTCCAAACACGGCGAGTCCAGTTGATGTCAAAGAGCTGGATGTTGTTCTCCTCTGACCACGTCACCTCCTCCAAGCCTTCTCTGAATCCTTCAGGTGTTCGTTGGTAAACTTCAGACGGGTCTGTCCATGTGTCTTCTTGAGCCGGGGGACCTCGCAGCGCTGCAGGATCTTAATCCATGACGGCGTCGTGTGTTACCGATGGTTTCCATGGTGACTGTGGTCCCAGCTGTCTGGAGATCATGAACAAGTTCCTCCGTGTAGTTCTGGTCTGATCCCTCACCTTCCTCATGATCATCGATACCCCACAAGGCCAGATCTCCATAGAGCCCCAGACCGAGGAGATCCAGACCGAGGAGGTCCAGACCGAGGAGATCCATGTCATTTAGTGTTTCTTCCATTTCCCAATAATCTCACCAACAGTTGTCTCCTTCTCACCGAGCTGCTGGCCGATGGTCTTGTAGTCCATTCCAGCCTCGTGCAGGTCTACGATCTGTCCCTGACGTCCTGAGACAGCTCTTTGGTCTCCATGGTGGACAGGTTGGAATCTGATTGATTGAGTCTGTGGACAGGTGTCTTTTTATACAGGTGATGAGTTGAGACGGGTGTCTTTTATACAGGTGACGTGTTGAGATTCAGAGAACTTTCTCAAAGCGAGAGGATGAATCTAACCGTCTGTAGGAGACAGACTTCTTCCTGGTTGGTTGGAGATCAAATACTTATTTCACAATCAAATGCAAATCATTTTATAACTTTTACATGATGTGATTTTCTGGATTTTTTTTTTTTTTTATATTCCGTCTCTGTTAAAATAAACCTCAGTTACAATTACAGACCATTCATTTCTTTATCAGTGGGCAAACTTACAAAATCAGCAAGAGATCAAATAATGATGTCCTCCACTGTATGTGAGCAGTAAATCCTTCATGCACCAACGGTGACTGATTTCTCACCAGATGTCAAGGAGCAGCATAAACTTTATTTAATGTGTCTCACTTTTTTCAGTTCACTTTCACTTAAATGGGGTCAAACTGGAAAATACACCAAATACATGATGACTGGTACATTTTTATCTTTACTTTTGCTTCCAACCACAATATTGTTTCAGATGCACAAAAACCTGCAACAATCTGACCCCCCCACACAAAACCAGCTGTTCCTACATGTCGTGTGCCTCCTCCATGTGGGTGTGACGGACTTTTAAACGTCTCAAAGTGAAAAGTACGAGACCCGGAGCAGAGTCACGGTTCTGCTCAGCGTTGAACAGAAGCAGCTCTGTGTTGGTTGAGGGTTTTCCGGTGGGGGTGCAGGTGTCTGACGGGGTGACAGGAGCAGGAATATATCTGAAGTCTGTTCCTCAGACATCAGTGGAAGCGGTGCCATCTTATCCTCTTTCTGTGACGGCGTTTGTTGTCGGGATGGACGTGTTGCTCAGCTGCCACTGTTACTCCACCAGAATATACTGAAGTGGATATGATGATGGACTGTAACTGTGCGTGTTGTCATAGATAAGTGTCGCCATGGTAACCCTGCTTTTGCTCACGTCTGACAGCAGGTGACCCTGGTACTCATCATCATGGCTCCTTTCTTGAGGATCGCCTTCAACTCGTTCGAATTGGGCGTCCTGCCTCCTCTGGCCGACCCGCCCTTCTGCGCCATCAAGATGAAGGAAGCTCTGACGACCGGTGAGAGAACCTTCGAATCTCCCGTCTTTTACAGAAGCTGTTATTTCTGTGGACAAAGTTATCAGGTCAAAATCTTGTCGCACTTCCTGTCAGAACGAGGTAAGACCCTGGTGCAGCGGAAACCCACCATGTACCCGGCCTGGAAGGCCAGCTTCGACGCCCACATCTACGAGGGCCGCGTGCTGGAGGTGCTGCTGATGAAGACGGCAGAGGAGCCGCTGGCGGAGGTCACTGTCGGCGTCTCCGTCCTCGCCGAGCGCTGCAAGAAAGCCAACGGCCGCGCTGAATTCTGGGTAGGACGCCGCAGACTGTCCTCTGTGCTGTATGGCGACACCTCAAGGTCTTCTTTAACTGTGTGTGTGTGTGTGTGTGTGTGTGTGTGTGTTTGGTGTTCAGGTGGATCTCCATCCTTCTGGGAAGGTGATGATGGCCGTGCAGTATTTTCTGGAGGGCGTGGATACAGGTGAAAGGAAATAATAGTTTTTGTAGATTTCCCATCTTTAATGTCCGAGATCCCCTTTTAATAACCAGTTAAAACATTGTGTAGAAATAAACCTATCAGCCACTAATCGTCGTGTTCCTCTCCTAATTTAATGAGATCATTCTCAAGTCTTCACATCCCTACGCATCCCCACAGATCATCACCAAGGCTGTCAATCTGTAACGACCATAAACCGACCTTGTTTCTCCTTCGCCGTGTTGTGCAATGACCGATCTGTGTTT
Organism: Embiotoca jacksoni; assembly: GCF_022577435.1. Taxonomy (NCBI): domain Eukaryota; kingdom Metazoa; phylum Chordata; class Actinopteri; family Embiotocidae; genus Embiotoca; species Embiotoca jacksoni. Next base: position 2,036,079 of record NW_027185229.1, on the reverse strand, counting down.
CTCTCCCTGTGTGTCTGGAAGAGAGTAAGCTGGCTGTGAAGGAGGAAGAGGCTCCGACGCTGAACCGCAGACGAGGGGCCATCAAGCAGGCCAAGATCCACTTCATAAAGAACCACGAGTTCATCGCCACCTTCTTCAGACAGCCCACTTTCTGCTCCGTGTGCCGAGAGTTCGTCTGGTCAGTCGGAGTTATAAACGCACCTTGAAGGCAGCTGCAGCTCCCAAAACCACTGGTCAGATAACAGCTGACAGATACAGAGACATTACAAACATGGTGTTCAGGAAACTCCTGACATTTGGCCCCGTTTAACATTATCTCAACTCAACTCTCCAACCTCACACTCTGATTGCTCTTCTGTTTGGACCTGAGAGAGGTGCAGGACATGCCTCTTCTCTTTGTACACTTATTGAAGTGTTTGTGTCGCATTTTTAATATGAACAACCAAAAAGCAACATTATAAATATCTGAGAGACCATAAACCAACGTTTGTAATATAACCAACAAGGTTGTGTTCATAGTGGCAGCCTGCTGCAGCAAAGAAATTTCCCGTCGGGGATTAATAAAGTGTAATAAAAATAATAAAAACAAATTACTATAGTATGACTTTGATTACCACAGAATTATTGGCTTTGTGGCCCATTTTGGTCCCACTTGAAACACAAATCAGGATGCTGCTCTTTATCTGTTCTTTATCATTAATAAGGGATTAATCAGCAGAGTATTCACGTGACCTGAGAATAATACAAATGGACTCGTATCTCTCTCTCTGCCTCCCACAGGGGACTCAACAAGCAAGGCTATAAATGCAGACGTAAGTATGATGGTTTAAATAAGAACCTTTGTAAAAAAAAAAAGCTCCGTAAAATAGCAGCCCGATGCATAAATAGTATGAACTAAAAATGTGCACTTGACTGTAGATAAAAACACCTTTTCACTGCAACCTGCTCAACACTGAATCAAAGTGTACAACTCTGTTTTATTTTTGCTTTTCCTCAGAATGTAACGCAGCCATCCACAAGAAATGCATAGATAAAATCATCGGCAGATGTACCGGCACCGCTGCCAACAGTCGGGACACGGTGGTATGTCACTCATGTTTCTGCAGCACATCGTGTACTCTGACTTCACACGAGCAGCAGCTGTGCTCATTTCCTCAGATAAAGCAGGGTCAGAGGTTTGATACGAAGATATCAGGGAGCTTCCACTTCAAATAAAGCTCTGTTAGTGGAGGAAGATGATGACCTGGCTGACCGAGATAATAGAGAGCAACCATACCCACGGAGGGTGATGCCAGAGGGGGCGTGGCCTCAAACAGGCATTTTAAATCAGACCCGGGAAGAAACGTTTTAGAAACTTTTTATCCACAGCTGCTAAACAAAACACAGAAAAACAAAGATGAGGCACGTGGACAGGGCTGCGAGACGTTACAGGCCGCTGACCGGGATCCAGTTACCGTCCATCATCCATGGAGATAATCAATCCTCTTTGTCCCCGCAGTTCCAGAAGGAGCGCTTCAAAATTGACATGCCGCACCGTTTCAAGATCAACAACTACATGAGTCCCACTTTCTGCGACCACTGCGGCAGCCTGCTGTGGGGTCTCGTCAAACAAGGCCTGAAGTGCGAAGGTACGGTGCAGATACGGTCAACCGGATGGTCACTGCAGTGCCTTTACACGTTTTTAACAGGCCGGTTTTATTCTGTTGGTAGATTGTGCCATGAATGTCCATCACAAGTGTCAGGATAAAGTAGCCAACCTGTGTGGTATCAACCAGAAACTACTCGCTGAAGCACTCACACAAGTCAGCCAGGTGAGTTCATGGAAAACACTCACTGCATGTCCATCAGGTGTTTTAAGAGTTTAACATAAAGTCAGAGGAAAATATAAGAATGAGTCTGACTCAAGTATCATGCTACTTAATTAAATCACAGCATGGCTCTTTGCAGGTATCTGATTACATCATCTGTCTCTCAGATATGAATAAACTGAGATGGGTTTGAAAAAATACTCATGAAACAATTGTAGATAAGCCCTTAATATATTTGAACGTCGTGCCACAAATAATAAGATTTTTAGCCTATTTTCTGAAACATTTGTTTTTACAGAAATTGCATTGTTTTCTCTTTAGGAGTTGTTTGTCTGGAGGCTGGAGTTTGGTAATACTTACTTAGATGTTATCCAAGAGTTTCATGAAAGCCAAAAGTATAATAAAGATTTCACAATAGTTCCACTTTATTATTAATAAAGCAATAATAAATTTTAAAAAAAAAGGTCAATCAAAACATAATATTAATTGGATATCTGCATCATATGATCTGCTAAAAGACTCATGTAAAAAGTCCTTCATGCATTCTGCAGATGCTTTCAGCCTCGATTATGTGTTTAACTTTCTCATATTTTCCTAAAATTATAATTTGCTCCTCGTTTGTAAAATATGTCTCTCTGCTGCCAGCACACGTGTCTGTGTTTGTGATTGTCCAGAGGCTACAAACTCCTCCCCTTTTATGTGAACGCGCTCAGGGCTGGATTGGGAAACTCTTGAGTCGAGTTGTGAACCAGCTCCGTGTAACCGTGTGCGTCTTTGTTAGGTTTTGTTAAACCAGATAATGGAAAGATATCCTATGTTTGTTGGACCTGTTCTAAGTACAGCTCTCTGGAGAAAGATTTTACAAAACACAAATGTCCTGATGTCGACCCGAACTGTGATCTTAACTGTGATCCTTCTCCTGGCTGTAAATTCACTTCTTCTCACAGCCTGTTTTTTTTTTTTTTAACATTTATTCCAAATCTGAGAGCATTTCTCACCCAGACTGAGCGTCAATGACAATATCTTTATTACAACTATATTATTAACTATCAAAAAACTAACTGTCCAACTGAGTGTCACTTGAATGTGAAACTGCTCATCACCCGTGTGAGTTGACGAATAGTTCGGTGACACCTGACCTCCACGTTAACCTGAGCTTCCTGCTCTGCTGTGTTTTAACGACCGCTTTGTTCTGGAACTTCTGTGGTTTTAAGGAGAGTGTTCCTCGGCTGGATGAGTGAGCCGTGCTGGGAAACTGTTTGCGTGGCGGTTTCCTGCTTATTTTTCATTTTTCTTTCTCTGTTTTTGCCAGAAGCCTTCGACTCGTCGCTCAGATCCAAACCTGCCGAATCTATCCGATATTGGAATCTACGATGAAGTCAGCAAGCTGGCCGGGCTGGACATCACCGGTCCGTTTTTAATGTGCTCTCACTGACTGTGCACTGATAACACTTACAGAATAATACGCAGAGCTTTGAGGTGATTCTGTCAATAAGTTATTTCTATTGGTGGCATTAGATGGATCTCCTTATGGCCGACTGTGGGAGGGGTCCAACCCACGGCCGACGTCTCGTATCACCCATCTGACCCGGCTCAATGTGGACAACTTCATCCTCCACAAGGTCTTAGGAAAAGGCAGCTTCGGGAAGGTACGAAGAACAACGTCAGACTGATGTCTTAAAAACTCCAGAGGGAGAGGAGAACCATGAGTGAAGCAGCAATACTCTCCTCTTCCTCCTCCTCCTCCTCCTCCTCCTCTTCTTAGGTCCTCCTTGCTGAGCTGAAGGGGCGTGGAGAGTATTTTGCCGTGAAGGCTCTGAAGAAGGACGTGGTGCTGATGGATGACGACGTTGAGTGCACGATGGTGGAGAAGAGAGTCCTGGCTTTAGCGTGGGAAAACCCTTTCCTCACACACCTTTACTCCACCTTCCAAACCAAGGTAGTCCCGTCACGCTGTCTCCACCTCGTTGGTTTGAACTCTGACCTCGATACTAACAGTGCAACCTGCCCACAGGAGCATCTGTTCTTTGTGATGGAGTATCTGAATGGAGGTGACCTGATGTTTCACATTCAGGAGAAAGGACGCTTCGAACTCTACCGAACCACGTGAGTCTCACCTGTCAGTTACAATAACGTACATCAGGGGGACGGAAACCACCCACAGTGAGACACACAGAGATCAGAGGACACAAACACAGCAGAGGTGGAGCTCCGCCCACAGTGAGACACACAGAGATCAGAGGACACAAACACAGCAGAGGTGGAGCTCCGCCCACAGTGAGACACACAGAGATCAGAGGACACAAACACAGCAGAGACTCTCACACTGAGCTGGAAACAAACAGCTGCTCACAAATGAGATCAATAACATGAATACAATATTGTTAGCTGGACCGCAACAACAGGTGGGCGGAGCTATAAAGAGAGTCTGACACTGAATGAGTAAACAAAGTTACACCGCAGGTCGGATGAACGCTGCGACTTTTCAAATTAAAAACATACAGAAAAAATCATGCACATGCTGTTGAATTTAAGCTGTTGTGATACAAAATGGATCCGTTTGTTATTGTTCACATAAAAGAAGCTGATTCAGCTGGTTGGGTGGAGCTCAACTATGTGAATAAATGTTATTAAACAATGAGTAAGACTTTGATTTTGTCAAAGCGGCTCTCTCACGTCTGACATAAACTGACTGGAAACCGAACACACGATCACGGCTGAATGCTAACATGCTCGTGTTGCTGCTCACAGAATGAATGAAGTGGATGGAAAGCAGAAACGTAGAGAAGAGCATGTGTTTACTTTCTCTTTGTCCGCCTCCCTTTATGCTTTTCTTTGTCATAATGTACAGCAGTCTGATGGAGGGGGGCCGGGCTGACATCCTCTACCTCCTATTCACTAGCTGACAGGCCTTGTAAGGAGTGAATAGTGTGTGTGTGTGTGTGTGTGTGTGTGTGTGTGTGTGTGTGTGTGTGTGTGTGTGTGTGTGTGTGTGTCAGTTACCTCCACCCACCTCTCATTGAACTGTGGGAATCCCTCCAGGAAAAAACAACAGCAGGCGGGTAAAAGAAAGTGTTACAAAATCCACCGCCAACTAAACTTTTAGAAAGTCGCACTTTTACAAACCTGCTAACGGTTCTTAGGAATAAAGTTTTAAGAAAATAAATACAAGAGTAATGATTGTGTCGTGTGATAATTAGAGGACAAAATATTTGCTTTTGGAACTAGTTTAAAACAAGGAAACGGTACGACGGAGTAAAAGGGACACTTTTTTTATTTTGCATTTTGACAATAAAGTAGAAATGTTAAGAAGAAAGTTGAAATGTCGGGAAAAAACTAGAAATGTCGAAAATAAAGTTGAAATTTTGAGAAAAAAGTTGAAATTCGATTTTCGTGGATAAAGTCAAAATGAGAATCATACGAAGCGTGTTTGGACCTCTTAGTTAGTTTGGTTTGACAGTTGGTTGCTGTGTCGGTTTAAGTTACCGGTTACCGTCACTTTTACGAACCTTTACTGCCTTCAGTGTTAAAACAGCCGTTTGATCTCCGGTAGTTAAACCAGCGGCTCCGTCTCCGACCCGTCGGACCACAGCAGTAATTCTCTACTTTACAAACATGGACATGTGATCCTCCTCACTCAGTGACCGTAGTCATCCTGGATCATTTACTCTCTGTGAGACGGGACGGAGAGAGTGGACGGTTTCATCATCTCTCAATGCATTCACTTATGTGTTTGTTGACATATGTTACATGTATTTAAATAAAAGATGTCACAACACCAGAATTATGCTCGAAAACCAAACCATTGAAATTCTACGATTCTAAATACCGAAAATAATAAATCTATTAAATGAATGTGTTTCAGCATTAATTTGAAAAGTTGCAGCGTTCATCCGACCTGCAGTGTAACTTTGATCTCTCACTCAGTGAGACTATTTATAGCTCCGCCCACCTGCTGCTGTGGTCCAGCTGAAAATATTGTATTTCTGTTATTGGCCTATTTTATAAGCAGCTGCTTGTTTCCAGCTCAGTGTGAGAGTCTCTGCTGTGTTTCCGTCCTCTGATCTCTGTGTGTCTCACTGTGGGCGGAGCTCCAACTCTGCTGTGTTTCTGTCCTCTGATCTCTGTGTCTCACTGTGGGCGGAGCTCCACCTCAGCTGGGTGCGGAGCAGACACAGGTGGAGGGAGCGAGGGGAGATCAGATTAAAAAAATTAAAAAAGCCAAAAAGTTTGGATAAATATACCTGCACACTGTCACGTTTTCAGAGTTTTGGCATCACGTTGTTGTTGTGACATCCCTCATTTAAATGTGATAATCTCGTGTGCTGCTGCTCGAGCTGTCACTCAAATGGTTCGTGTCTCCTGGATTGAGTTATGCAACGTTTCCTCGGGCAGTGAGTGAACTGCAGAGTTTCAGGTGACCTCTTTACCAGGCTGAGGCCTTTTCTTCCAGCAGCTCTGCTGACCATCACACAGAGTCCAGTTCATCATCTCAGTGTCTCTCACAGCAGAGCCCAACTTACGTACACGCTGCAAACTCTGAACATATGAGAGCACTTTCTACTTTCTGAAACAAGAGCTGTGTTTCTAACGCCGTTCAGTGGGAGATAATAAGTAGATAAAACCCGTCAGTGGGCCGTTTACAGTGACGGACCAGGAAGTGGGTTCAGAGCTGCGTCTGCTGTCAGCACTCAATCGTTTCACCTGACACACGCGACGAGAGAAGCAGGTCGGCGACAGGCTAATCCTTCGGCTCCCGGCGGCTCTCCGGTTTCACATTATGAGAGTGTTATTCACCTGTCTGCTCCTCCATACAAATGTCCTCGTCAATAATTCAGGTCTACACCGAGACGAGCGTGCGATGACGCCGGCGTTCAGCTGCCAGCTCCTGTAGTCGGATATCTGCAGCTTCCCGTCAGAGACGAGGCGCTGACATCCGTCTGCTTTCTGTCCTCCCAGGTTTTACTCTGCCGAGATCGTCTGTGGTCTTCAGTTCTTACACTCCAAAGGAATCATCTACAGGTCAGAGCGAAGACATCAATTACACCTGAATGTGCCGTAAAAAATATATTTATATTATTTTCTTTACATCACAGCAGAACATTTTGTCTGAACTCACCAATATTTCAGTTTATTTACAAGTGCAAAGGAAAAATGAACCTGCAGAGACCCTAAACTTACTTTGTTAGGTAATCCCACAAATTTTCACACTTCATTATTGTGTGGGAATGCAGCTGAGAAAGGTCTGTTTATAAAACTGTTGCAGTGAGTGCACTCCAAATATTCTATGAACAAAACATTTAATGTAAATTAGTTCAAGTCTTATCGTAGAAGAAGCTGCTTTTAAAATGTAAGAATTAGTGCTTTCAACTTGGGAACCACGTAAGAATCATTTCTAATGAATTTACTCACAATCATCGAATTATCTGAAGAAAGTTTAGAACTTTTCACATCACAGTGGAAATAAAGGTTTCATGAAAACAGTTATCGATATGACAACTTTACATAAATACAGCTTATAATTTGTGCATAAAATATAGACAACCAGCGGTAAAGTCCTTCTAAACAGGCTGTAAGTTGTGAGTTGGATGGTTGTTTGTGGCTGGAGTGAGAAGGCAGTGGGCATTTCAACATTTCACAGTCCAGCTGGTCAAAATTTAAATTAATTGTAAGGTCTTAATTTTGTGTTTTGCCTTTAATTCTGATAAACAACAAAATAATAGCGAAATGAAATATTGTGAAAATGTGTCCGATGTGTTTCCAGTCCTTTTGTGCTTGTTCTGTGTGCAGAGATCTGAAGTTGGACAACGTGATGCTCGATCACGAAGGTCACATCAAGATCGCTGACTTCGGCATGTGTAAGGAGAACGTGTTCGGGGAGAACCGCGCCACCACTTTCTGTGGGACTCCGGACTACATCGCTCCGGAGGTGACGCTTCACACTCGCTCTCTCTCGGCCCGATACCGTTTGTTTTGTGTCCTTCTGGGATTTCCAACCGTGTGTTTGACCTCAGATCCTGCTGGGACAGAAGTACTCCTTCTCGGTGGACTGGTGGTCGTTCGGCGTGCTGCTGTACGAGATGCTGGTCGGTCAGTCGCCGTTTCACGGAGACGACGAGGACGAGTTGTTCGAGTCCATCCGCATGGACACTCCACATTATCCCCGCTGGATCAACAAGGAGGCCCGAGACCTGATGGAGCGGGTCAGTACCGCTCTGCTCAAACATGAAACGTATTCGGAGAGTTGAACTATCAGCAAACTTCCACGAGCTTCATAAGTGTTGAATAGAAAAAAACGAATATTTTAAACTAACACAAATAAATCAGGTTGTCACTTGAGAAAGCTGGAATGTACCATCCCAACGTGTTTGGACAGTGTTCATGGGATGAAGTTCACAGCTGTTACTCAGCCAGAGGCTCCAGTGATTCACATGATACATAAACTATAAATCTCACAACAGGTTTGTTTAGTTTCAGTTTTGCACAAAGGCCAAACTATGACAGAAATACTGTAAGTGGCATTTAGTGAGGCTACTGTTGGTCCAATGCATTTCTACCTGCATTCTTTTAATTGTATATTTATTTTATTAGCTAAAACTTACCAGACTTCTTTTTGGAGTTATATTTTGATTGACAAGTGATGTTGTTCCATCTTTCTTCACAATAAATGTCATTTCATGTCACAAAAAAGTAACATTTTAAGTGTGAAATGTATTTAAACTCACCTGGATAATTCACACGTCTCCAACTGTAAAGCTGTTGTGTTTGAGATGTACGTTTTATCTTTCTTTTTTAACCTTTCTGACTTTGCTTCCCTGCAGTTGTTTGAGAGAGACCCGACTCGCCGGCTAGGAATCGTGGGTGACATCCGGTTACACCCCTTCTTCAAGGCCTTTAACTGGCAGGCCTTGGAGAGGCGAGAGGTCGAACCCCCCTTCAAACCAAAAGTGGTACGGCCCACACACACACACACACACACACACACACACGATTAAACTGTGACGGATACCTGTCTCTGTTATCACTCATGCTGACATTTTGTTTGTGGTCGATTACAGAAAGCGCCAAACGACTGCAGCAACTTTGATCGGGAGTTCCTCAGCGAGAAGCCTCGTCTCTCCCACAGCGACAAGAACTTCATAGACTCCATGGACCAGTCGGCGTTCGCTGGGTTTTCATTCATTAACCCCAAGATGGAGCACCTTTTAGAGAAGTGAGCCGATCCGACTGCGGTTCCTCTGCCTACTGATTATGGGTCGGTTCTGCTCGCCTGCTCCACACTCAGCATTCATATAAACTTCATTTCAAGCACAAACTCCTCGGGTACGTGTAGAAGTAGAGACGCGCCCCTCGTACTGTACATATAGATGTTATCGTGTTTGTGCGCATGCCTATTAAGTGTCTCGGCTGTGAAAAGGCCTGTATGAGTAATTAATAAAAGGAATGGGGGGGTGAAAATCCTGACATTCCACTTCTGACGTCACTGCTCACCATCAGCAGCCATTTTGTGTCCCTCTCACGTTCAATTCAACCCAAATAATGCCGAGGTAAGAATAAGTGTACTGTGTGCTTCAGATGTCTTGATGAATCAAAAGCAGAAGAAGAACTTTGTGGTCAACTGAATGGTGCCATGTAAAGATCAAACAGCTGAGTTGGCAGTGGGGGGGAGGGGGGGGAGGGGGGGCAGACAGTGATGTTACATGACTGTAATCAATGAGCCGGAAGAAGTCACTGACATGCTGTGTATATAGAACATGTATATGTATATTGTTGTAACATGTATATTGGTTTGCTGAGGATGTACCTTTTTTTACTGTCTCCATATTTTACATCTGATTAAAAAAAAACATCATCTCCCAGCTCTGTGATCAAGTTTACATTTCTGCATTTTACTTTGTTTAAAAAAAATAAAAAAAAAGGGACTTTTCATTAATAATTCTGTCATTACTAATGAAAGATTCTGCAGGTCATCAGTTGAATATTGTTGTGGATGATAGTTTTCAGTTTAGTGTGTCGTCTTATAATTCACATTTTAACAGGCTGTATCTGCTATAAAAGTAGTCGTGGTCCTTTGGTAACAAAAATGGATCTCTGGTGCTTCATGACTGCATTAATTAAGAGTTAGAGTTAAGAGTTGTATATGAGGAGAACAAGTACAGTAACATCCGTATTTGTGGACTAATTGTGGTGAGGCTGTAAGTTATTCTAATTTATAGTTTTGATTAGGAGGAAGTGAAACTGCCCTACGCAGGCCTGCATGGAGACTTCTTGTACTCTAAAATGAACTTAAGTGTGTCGTATCCTTCGAGCCTGAAGTGTTTTTATTGGCCTCAAAGTTACTGACTGAATTAAAAAAATATTACGAGTGGAAATTTCAAAGGTTTTTTACTGTGTCAACTTGTTTTTCACAATAATACTCTTCTTGGAAACAAATATTGACACGTTAATCCTTTTATGGGGGCTGAATTTTGTAGATCTATAAATGAACAAAATCAATAATCACTGTAAAGAACACAGAAGGCAATTTTACAGTTATTCTACTGACAAAAATGATCCTTAAATAGACCTCATACAGAGCCACTGAACTGTTGGAAATATGCAAACATGCTCATTGTTGGCAGGACATTTTTAGAGGCTGTTTGTTCCTTATACAGATCTTAGGAACCGTTTAATCAAATTCCTCGTCTTTAATTTCAGTTATTTTATTTTATGAATGTAGAATTTATCCATTCGAATCAGTTCATCGCGAACGAACCCGGGATGATTACGTAGAGATGAGCATTCTCAATACGAACCGCAGACCTGTTGCTGTGCCGGACCAATCGGAAGGAAGGTTCCGCCCTCTAGCGGCACCCCGGTGAATAAACATTCTCTGACGTCATCGCGTAACGTACCTGCGTACGGATGTGTACGGAAGTACTTTTACTCCCCGGCTTCGAGTCTCGCTGCTGCCCAACTTTGTCAGCATGAATGCGGGCTGTTGTCGGTTTTCAGGCGGGCACGCGGACAGTTTTCGCGGCAGGACCGGAGAATGATTTCTCTTCGTCGACTTCACACCTGACGGAAGTTTGAGACGAGTCAGAGGGAAGTCCAAAATGAGCTCCCGGGATGTCCTGAAGAACGCGTCCACTTCGGCGTCGTATAATGTGCTGCTGCAGGTAAGTCGAGACGCAACACAGGTGTGCGTGACGCGCTGCTGCACGTGCTCACGTGGTATCTCCTGTTTGTGGTCTCAGGTGATGTTCCGGCTGCTCACCTTCCTCCTCAATGCGTTCACGCTGCGGTTCGTGTCCAAAGAGCTGATCGGGGTGGTCAACGTCAGGTTTGTTTGTTTGTTTGTTTGTTTGTTTGTTTGTTTGTTTGTTTGATTGTTTGATTGACACATTGTGGGACGAGTCCAAATAAAACATTACATAATGAATACAAATTAAATATCTTTTTTGGGTCTCGGTAAAATGCCAGTTAAATAATTAAAAATAGTTTAATAATTGTGAGCGTCTCCACTAAAACACTTCCTGTTTACAAACAGGGTGGTCGTGTTGTTGTGATGTTGTTCATGAACACAGACGCGGTCTTGTACTTTAGTGACTTGCTGCTTTATTCTGAACCAGCTGCAGTTGTTTTGTGTTTTTGTCTGATTTACATGTTTGTTGTTTCCTGCAACTCTCACAAGTGTTTCTCATTTTAGTTACACATTCCTGTATTTGTTTGTCCCATAATAATTTGTTGTCGACGATTGGTTTCTTCTGCCTGTTTAATCGATATCTTGTTTGTACTGAAATCCAGTTTTGGTTTTGAATATAAAGAATACTTTGATCCGATTACAACGCTGGTTGTTTCAGACGCATTCAAAATGAATGAATTACTGTTGATCTCCATCTAAATTGTGTCTTATGGTAAAAATATCACGGAGTCGTGTGGAAGTCATGAAAGATGCCGGATGTCATCAGCTGTTTGTGCGTCTTCGTCCTGCAGGCTCACGCTGCTGTATTCCACGTTGGTGTTTTTATCCAGAGAGGCTTTCCGGAGAGCTTGTCTGAGCGGAGAAACGGGAACGAACCGCAGCTGGAGACAAGTCGTCAACCTGCTGTGGCTGACGTGAGTTCACCGAAGCGTTTTGTGCGTCACGTGTTCGTCTCCGACGCTCATCGCCCGGCGTCTCCGTCCTCCAGGCTGCCGCTGGGCGTGTTGTGGGCCGTCCTGCTGGTCTGCGTGTGGCTGTGGCTCCTGGAGGTCCCGGACGCCCGGACCGTCCCGTACTACGGGCCCGCCGTGGTGCTGTTCGGCCTGTCGGGGGTGCAGGAGCTCCTCGCCGAGCCCCTCTGGGTTCTGGCTCAGGCTCACATGTTGGTGCGGCTGAAGGTGGTCGCGGAGAGCTTGGCGATGATCGCCAAGTGCAGCGTGACGGTGGTGCTGGTGGTGTTCGCCCGCGGCTGGGATCTTTACATCTTCTCTGCTGCTCACGTAAGAAACCAGCTCAATTCTTCCGCATCCTTTCTCTAAATCCGTCCTTCAGCTTGTGCTGATTTGACCCTCGGCTCCTCTCAGATGGTCTACACCGGCTTCCTCGTCTTATGCTACGCCGTCTACTTCATTCGTTTCTTGGGGTCTGAAGAGGCGGAGAAGAAGAGCTTCCCTCTGCGTCGTGTTGGAGATCTGCTGCCCCGCAGAGCCGATGGAGAGGTAGCGATGGTTTCTGTCCTTTAAATCATAGTGTGAGTCATCAGATGTCCCGTCCTGTCCTGATCTTCCTGGTTGTCGCTGCGTTTGAAGCCGCTGGTCGACCGGACTCTCGCCCGGCTCACGTGGAGCTTCTTCAAGCAGTCCTTCCTGAAGCAGATCCTCACCGAGGGCGAGCGCTACGTCATGACCTTCCTGAACGTCCTGAGCTTCGGGGACCAGGGGGTTTACGACATCGTCAACAACCTGGGCTCCATGGTGGCGCGCTTCATCTTCCTGCCCATCGAGGAAAGCTTCTACATCTTCTTTGGCAAAGTGCTGAAGAGAGGACGCGACGCCAGGAGCCAAAAACAGGTGAGATGAACACCGACGTGTCTCCGTGAGCGGCTCGGAGCGAATCCTGGGTTTCATTTAACCTCTTGTTGTGGGTTTTGTTTTACAGGAAGACGTTTCCATGGCAGCAGAGGTCCTGGAGTGCCTGCTGAAGCTGGTGCTGGTGATCGGGCTGATTATCAGCGTGTTCGGCTACGCCTACTCTCACCTGGCTCTGGATATCTACGGCGGCTCTCTGCTGAGCAGCGGAGCCGGTATGTGACACCGACATGTGAAACATGACAGCAGATGAAGGTCTTTTCTGTTGCACGTGTTGGTGATGTAATGTTTGTGCTTGGTGAAGGACCCGGTCTGCTGCGGAGCTACAGCTGTTACGTCCTCCTGCTGGCTGTCAACGGTGTGACCGAGTGCTTCGTGTTTGCTGCGATGAGCCAAGAGGAGGTTGACAAGTAAGAACGGAGACAGACACAGTTATCACACAGCATATTACACGTTTATCCAGTTTGACCAGTTTGTTGGACATGAAAAAGAAACAAAATAAATGTCATTCACAATAAAAGCAAACAAAAGAAGAAACGTCGTTCACATTAGAAAACAACAGTCAAATCAAAAGGATAGAAATCATGTTGAACAACTTTCTTATTTCTACCTTATTGACTGGATATAAAAGAGTTCGTAGCTTCCAGGTCTGAATAATGGTTCTGATGCAGAAGTGTCTTCAGCTGCAATACCAGCGAGTGCCACTAGAGGTCGGCTCCAAAAAGCCTCCGGCTCCATAGACTCCCATTCAACTTCTCTCATCAAATCCAAAGTGAATAAAATGTGTCCATCAGTTATCTCGGTGTTGTTAGCTAAAGTCACTCCTTCTTATTAGTTTTCTGGAGGTCCATCTGAAAATAATCCCTCATTCATTAGAAAAGAAGATTCAAGAAGACCTGGTTTTGGGGGCGTGTCTGTTTGATTGACAGGCCTGTGGTGCAGTCAGGTTACAGCTATCGGTGGGCGGGACGTAGTATCGTGTCTTTGATTGACCAACACAAAAACAAACAGAGTCATCACAAATCCATCACATAACCGTTCATTATTTTATTCTGAAAGATTATTTTTAGTTTTGAGAAAGTGGCAGAAGGTTTTAACTCATTACTGCATATATATATATTTCGTAAGAAACTTGCTTTGTATTTGTCCTCATTCATGTTTTGTTTTTTTTAACATGTAGGTTCCTCTAAAGTTGTGTTCAGTCCCTCGATCCTAACAAGTTATTGTTGATTTATTACTTTGTACATGATGGTTTTGAAATCCACCAGATCCTTAAATGTTAGTTTGATAAAAAAAAAAAGTGCATTTGACGAGACGTAAAACTCTTTTTTGGGGGGAATGAAGACTGGATGAGTGTTTGTTTTGTATTTGTATGAGGGAACAGTAAAATGTGTAAGGGGAAGTTTGGTTTAGAAAATCTTTGGCTTTGTTCAGTATTTCAAATAATTTGGATGTTTCTGTTGTGGCATGGTTTATGTGTACTTTCCAACTTATTTTGTTGTCAATTATCACAAAATTTTTTTATTTCCAAAACGTATTCAACTTCTACGTCACTTCCTGTTTTAGGTTACTGTTTCGATTCCCAAAGATTATAAGGTTTTTTTGCTTGAATATAAAGTTAGTTTATTTTCGTCAAAGCAATTCTTCATTTTGCTCAATTCTTTTTCCTCTATATTCAAGAGTTTCTCTAGAAGAGTGAAGCAGTGATTACAATCATCTTTATGATTGACACTTGACAGATATTGTTTATGATTACAGAAGGCTCCTCCGCCGTCTGTGTTTGGTCCTCAGGTATAACCTGGTCATGCTGGCTCTGTCCGTGTCCTTCCTCTTCCTGTCCTACGTGCTGACGTGGTGGGCCGGCGGCGTCGGCTTCATCCTGGCAAACTGCCTGAACATGGGCCTCCGCATCCTCCACAGCCTGCTGTACATCCAGCGGTACTTCCAGTCCAGCGGGTGGAGGCCTCTGAGGGGCCTGCTGCCCTCTCCGCTGCTGCTGCTGGCTCTGGCTGTCAGTGCAGGAGTCACGGCCGTTTCAGAGGTACCGGAGAACCGGGTTTCAGCTCTCAATATTAACTCGGAGATTTAAATCGGTGCCTCTAACTCGACCTCCGTGTGTCCTCAGGCCGTCTTCTGCTGCGCCGGCGGCTGGCTGCGCCGGCTGGTCCACGTCGCCGTGGGAGCAGCGTGTCTGGTCGCCGTGCTCGTAGCCGTCCTCCTCACGGAGACTCGCCTCGTTCAGTTCGTGAGGACGCAGCTGTTGGACCGATACACAAAGAAACACACTTAAATCAGACGGGAGAAAGACACCAGTTCCTGTTGAAGAAGTGAAGTTACTGACGGACAGTTTGACTCTGAGAAGGCAGGAAACAACTTTTATTTTTATAAATACACCGTGTGTGCGTGCGTGCGTGCGTGTGTGTGTGTGTGTGTGTGTGCGTGTTATCACTGTAACATGCCTGTGTCGTACGTACGAGTATGAAGAAACGTCGTGACTGTGGCTGAAAAACAAAACATGAATGTATTTGAAGAAAACTGTTGAATGTGTTACAGACCTTCATCACACAAATAAAACAAGGTCAATTCATTCATATTCGTCGTCTTACAGATGATTAAAAGAAAAAGTATGAAATGTTTTGATGTCAAATGACCAAAACCTGACATTTTTCTATTATATTTGAAAAGTTCCAGACGTTTTTAGCATCAACAAATGGTACAAGACAACAAACTTAGAAAAATAGAAATTACATTTATCAAGTAAATTATGTCCACTTGCTTCGGCCTTGTATTCTATCTTGTTTATGAGAATACACTTGGATTGGTATTGTGAGAAGCCCACACTTGTCAGAAACTTGATTTTAAACTTGGTTCAGGACTGATTTTAGACTTGGTTTAGGACTGATTTTAGACTTGGTTTAGGACTGATTTTAGACTTGGTTCAGGACTGATTTTAAACTTGGTTCAGGACTGATTTTAGACTTGGTTCAGGACTGATTTTAGACTTGGTTCAGGACTGATTTTAGACTTGGTTTAGGACTGATTTTAAACTTGGTTCAGGACTGATTTTAGACTTGGTTTAGGACTGATTTTAGACTTGGTTTAGGACTGATTTTAAACTTGGTTCAGGACTGATTTTAGACTTGGTTTAGGACTGATTTTAGACTTGGTTCAGGACTGATTTTAAACTTGGTTCAGGACTGATTTTAAACTTGGTTCAGGACTGATTTTAGACTTGGTTTAGGACTGATTTTAGACTTGGTTCAGGACTGATTTTAAACTTGGTTCAGGACTGATTTTAGACTTGGTTCAGGACTGATTTTAGACTTGGTTCAGGACTGATTTTAAACTTGGTTCAGGACTGATTTTAAACTTGGTTCAGGACTGATTTTAGACTTGGTTTAGGACTGATTTTAGACTTGGTTCAGGACTGATTTTAAACTTGGTTCAGGACTGATTTTAGACTTGGTTCAGGACTGATTTTAAACTTGGTTCAGGACTGATTTTAGACTTGGTTTAGGACTGATTTTAGACTTGATTTAGGACTGATTTTAGACTTGGATCAGGACTGATTTTAAACTTGGTATAAACTAGGTTTGGATTTGTAAATGGTGTCTTCACTACATGTACGTCTGGACAGACATGGGTTTAAACTGTGACCTGACTGGATGTTTTAGTTTACTTCATAACAGCGAAGTGGGTTTGAGTT
This sequence comes from Embiotoca jacksoni, assembly GCF_022577435.1. Classification (NCBI taxonomy): domain Eukaryota; kingdom Metazoa; phylum Chordata; class Actinopteri; family Embiotocidae; genus Embiotoca; species Embiotoca jacksoni. Next base: position 2,019,513 of record NW_027185229.1, on the reverse strand, counting down.
CAGCGATTATGTTCAGACTCTCGTTGTTTGCTGATGTTTCCGCTGCACTAACTGAACTGACTTTAACGTCCCTGAGGGCTGAATAATGATGTAATTATGGAAAATGAGCTGGAAAGGCCGGGAATGGCATTCTTGTACAGCAGGGCAGCGCTTGTTTATTCTCCTCTAAGCCCCGTTTTCACTTAAATATCGAGTCAGCAGGGGTGTCAAGTTTTCCAGAAAGACAGTGACGTACTTATCTTTTAAATATTATCTTTTGAACTTTGGCTCGCTCGTTATCAGAGCCGTGAGGGAGCGGGAGGATCAGTTAAACACACATTTGTCTTCCTGCATTTCCAGGATTTTATTTGACCAACTTTAATGCCACAAGTTGTTGCAGTGATCTCATCGCCTTCACAGGAAACAGCTGAGAGGAGCTGAACATGAGAGAAGGCAGAGGGAAGAAGACGGAGAAGAGGAGGAGTCCGTGAACTCATTACGTCATTTATTAGTGTTAGGAACAGATTTATTGTCCAGCGGGGAATCACTGCAGGGTTGTGTATAGATGAGAGCGTTTGTTGGGCTGAACCAGACGAAGGAAAACTTCTTACAGCTACTCAACCATCATGTCTCAGGTACGTTTAAAGTCTTTGAAAACAGATTCTCCTCACTGTTGAGAAGAATTTAATTCTCTTTGTGTTTTTCCAGCCTGGACAGGAAGACGAACAGATGCAGCGTCCTGAAGTGAGAGAGGAGGACCTGACGGAAACCAAGAACAAGCTGGGTTTGAGCGGGCCGGCGAAGAGCAAGACGGTGGAGGTGATGGAGGAGTGCGGTGAGGACTCAGAAACATGCCGAGACATTTACAGGTGGAAGAGAAAGAAAAACAGCCTTTAAGTTTCTGAGCTAAGATCACATGTTGGCAGTGAGTTTGTGTGCGAGAGGCGTTTCTCATGAGTTTCCACTCCATATACAGAGAGGACAGACGGGTCGATGGGACCTCCCTGTCCTCCCCCTGTCCTCTCCCTCACAGTGATGAAGGAAAACAGCAGCAGTGAAATGTTCTGATTCTTGTTCTTCAGAGAAAAAAGGCAAAGCTGCTCCGTCTGTGTTCAGCCAGGCGAAGTCGGGATCAGAGACGGTTTTCAACAGCCGCCCCGTCAAGAAGTAGAAGGACGCCGCTGCTCCGTGTTCACTCCGTGTTCACTCTGTGTTCACTCCGTGTTCACTCCGTGTTCACTGTGTTCACTCCGTGTTCACTCCGTGTTCACTCTGTGTTCACTCCTTTTCCTGCTCTTCTTCAGTCCATTTAAAATCCTGCTTAGTCTTTTTTTTAATGGCTTCATAGTCAGTCAAGCTTGTTTTTTTCTGTAATTATCTAGTTATAAACTCACTGAAACATCAGTTAACTAATAAATCCAAATCATTTAAAGTGAGAATATGATACACAAAAAAAAAGTTTTACATAATTAACTTTATCCCAAAAAAAAATCCTAAAGTGTGCATTGTTGTCAAAACATTTGTTTATCAGTCATTAAAAAGTCTCTTGCAAATTCTTTCTCCTCCATCTTGGATTTATTTTCACAATAATACGTGTTGGTGATGCAGGAAGTAGTAAAAAACACCAAAACAGTTTTTATAAAAAATTTTATTTCAAAAATGGAACAAATAAAACTTTTAAATTTATGTGAAGTACAACAGAATGAGGGGGGGGGGGGGGGGGGAGGAGGAGGAGCAATAACGATGGACAAACAAACGCAGCCTGGGACCGAGCGGGCCGTCCGAGCTGCAGCCTCACATTTACTTCATGAACTTGTGGTGCTGGTCTTGCAGGATTTTGGCCGAAGACTTGGCGTCGTAGAACAACTCGTTGATCTCCTCCACCTGCTCTCTCTCCACCGTCTCTTTTCCCTGAACGCGGCCCAGCAGGCTGGCGGGCGTCAGCAGCTGCACGGAGTACCTGACAGGAAACAGGAAGTGAACGTCGGGTGGCGACGGAGAGGAAAGTGAAAAGGAGCCGGAGGCGGCCGGTACCTGAGGGTGGTCTTGGTGCCGATCTCCGCCAGGTGCGCGAGAGCCTCCTCGCTGATGCTGATGCCTTCGGTCTGAGCTCGGATCTTGATGATCTACAAACCGCCGACTCGTCAGTGACACAGACGACGACATCGTATAAATCACAAACGGGTACATCCGGCGACTCGGACTCACCTGCTTCATCTCCTGCGGTGTGTACAACATGGTGCGGATTATCATCACTCTGTCCAACAGGTCCAGCGGGATCCCGTGTGGCGAGCTGATGTCCTCCGTCCCCCTGGTGGATGACGAGGAACTGTTAAACCCGCCCGCATTAGAAGACCATTAAAAAAAACCACGTGTCCAACTCTCACCTGATCAAACAGTTCCCTCGGTTGGAGGCGAACACCACGATGGGAGCGATGGTGCTCTCCAGTGCTCGGTGCAGGTAGGTGAAGCACTCGATGTCCAGCATGTGGACCTCGTCCACGAACAGCACGCCGGGGACGAGCTCGGCGACGCCCTGGTCGATGTAGCGGTTCACCACCTTGTTGATCTCGGTGCGCAGCTTATCTGGAGGGAGGACACGACAGAGGACACGACAGAGGACACGACAGAGGACAGACGTCACCGCTGGACGTCGGTGGGCGGAGTCAGCTCGGGCGACTTGGGATGTCTCTACCTGTGATTTCTGTCTTCTTGGGCTTCATCAGTTGTCCCATCATGGACAGAATGTCCTGGCCTCCCTGAGATTAAACATGCAATTATTAAAATGTGACATTATAACAATATTAATAATAATACTTCGTCCTCGGTGCTGCCGTGTATCCGTCGCCTACCTGTGGCCGGGCGTTGGCTATGTCCAGGTCGTGCAGCGTGACATCTTGGACGATCTCTTTCTTCTTGTGGACGTCCCCTTTGGGCAGCGGGACGTACTCCTCCGCCTCGAGGTCGAACTCTGTCGCGAAGGTGTCGCAGCGACCTTGTCTCTGCAAAGACACAAACAACGAACGGTAAATAAAAACGAGCTTTGAGCAGAAAAACGAACGTCTCGCTCGGCTCCGCTGGAGCAGAAAGCTGAGCAGGTGTTTGATTGAAGCCGGAGCCAAAAGATGAAAGATCAAAGAGTCCGAGAGGGAAAGTCATCAGATCGCTGTCAACAGCAACGAATGTGTCACCCGGCCCTCCGAGCGGAGCCGACCCGACCCGACCCGACCCGCGCCCCCCCCCCTCCCAGCCCACCTGCGCCGATTAAAGGAACCGTCATCGCAGCCTGTCAACGAGGCCACGAGCCCCGCTGCTGGAAGAGGGGCATTGTGGGAGATGGGAGCGATAGAGGGAGCGTGAAGAGAAGCAGGAATGAGAGAGAGTTCAGATGAAAGGACGCCACCATGAAGGAGGACGGACGCTCAGCGGCGGTCCAAACAAGAACTTTAAACACCATCTGGGTAATTAAAGTCTTCAGAAACACGTCTCACCTTGACGGCGCCGCTGTTCGCTTCGATGTAGATGACGTCTCCCACCTCCACGCGCTCCTTCTGAAGACTCTCGTAAATACTGGGATCCAGCTGAGGAGACACCACGGCGTTTTATTAATAGTAAACAAAACAGTTTGTCAGAATACACACGAGGTGGTTTTGATTTGGAGACTCCATCAGAGATGGACGACATCTCGTCGCACCTAAAGAAGTCGTTTCTGGGTGAATTAACTTTATAACCAACAACAGAAGTGTCTCTGAAACAGACTCTCTGACCTTCAGCTGCTTCGTGCCTTTTCCCGTCTTCAGGCCGATGATGACGTGGCTGATGGTTTTCCCGTAGCCCCCCATCGGGTTCTCCGTCTCACAGGGCGTCAGCTCCGTCACCTCCCCCTCATACACCTCCTTCGTCTCTTTGATGCGCAGTCCTGAATGTGGGCGGCAGTATGGACACACACACACACACACACACACACACACACACACACACACACACACACACACACACACACACACACACACAGTGATGAGTGAGAGCTCAATCGGGTCTTTATATTCCTGTTTCAGCTCAGCCGCCACATCCTTCAAACTAACTGAATGATGGATTTTATTATGGGATGTGGTGTGTGTGTGTGTGTGTGTGTGTGTGTCCTTCACTACGAGCAGCACACAGGTGCCTGATCCTCCGTGCTGAGGGTCACAGAGACCTGCTCAGACTGTCCGTCACATGGTCGTTATTGACACGGTGATGACAACCCTCAGATGACACCCCCCCCCCCCCCCCCCCACACACACACCCCTCCCTCCCCCCAGATCCTGTTGAAGGGGTGGAGCGAATGTGCTGATGACTACCTGAGCTCCACTTCCTCCTCCTTCCTTTCAGCTCGTGAGTACCGTGTGAGTCGGACAACGAGCCGTTCACTAAGACACCGTCGACAACATTATGTCCTTTTACAACAAAATAAGAAAAGTCTGAGAAAGTTGGTTTTCCACTGCATCTCACGAGCTGTTTAAAGCTCAGATCAACTCGCCCCTACCAGCATCAGGGCTGTAAAAGAAGCCTGAAGGCTGCCGGGCATTAAGGACTAAATATATAAATATCAATTCACTTGAGTATTGCGATATGTTTTGTGATACCGTATCAATTCTCAAAAACACGGAATTACGTTTTATGAGTTTACATTGTGTTTGAATTGTTGGGAGATATGAATTTAAATATGCGCTGTGATTAAATATATCTGAGACACTCACCGATGGCCCTCCTGAAATTCTCCATCAGTACTTCTGTTTTTTTGATCTCGGACGAGTAGACCTCGCTGCCGACCATCGGGCAGAACGGCACCTTGTTTCCCAGCTCCTGAGCGACAGCCAAGGCGAGGGCGGTCTGAAGGTCGGGGAGAGGAAACGACGACACTGACGATCTGCTGCAGCAACAGAGGCCACGTTAAAGTAAGCTTCACGACTGAACTCTTACCTTTCCTGTTCCTGGTGGACCTGCCAGTAAAACCGCTCTTCCTGACATCTTCTTGGAGCGGATCAGCTCAACGATGATGCCACACGCCTGGAGAGGGAGAAGTTACACTGTTATGAAGTTCAAAGGTAAAATGTCAACAAGAGGGAGGAGTTAGTATGTTGGACGACTTTTTAATGTGACAACACCATTTATATTTCAATTTAAATCAGAGCCAACGAAGCTTTTTCTTTTCTTTTTCTATCAGGTTTATATTTTCACTTCTGGAAATCAAACCGTGTCAGTAGCTCCTGCAGAGCTCCCCAAAACATGTTTCAACCGCTGGCCTCTTTGATAATGGGTCATTACATTGCATGCACATTTCAAAATCAATTCCCTTCTGTTTAAAATATTTAGCAGTTTTTAAAAGGGTGCACCTGCAACTTTAGACATCAAAGTTGATGCTGGTTAGAGGCTGGTCCTGAGTCACCCTCATTAAAAAATGAATTATGGGTAACAATGATTTAAACTACTGATTAATGTGTTGATTACTTTCTTAATCAGTTCATCTTTAAAAAAAAAAAAAAAAAAAAGTCTTTCACAGTTTGTCCAAGTGCAGCCTGAAGTGTCTTGTTTTATCCACAACCAGATGTTCAGTTTATTATCACGGAGGAAATGATTCAAAACGATGAATCAGTTATCAGAATAGGTGCCGATTGATATACTGTCGATCAATTTATCGATTAACAGTTGCAGCTCCAGAGATGAAATATTTGTTTTGTTCGGGATGTTTTATCCTAATTAATTCTACGTCTTTAGTTTCCATTGAGAAAGTACAATATCTTCATATTTGAATAAGTTCAGTCTGGTGAACTTTCCCTGAAACAGCGAGCCGCGGTGCTAACGGAGTTAGCTTCAGAGTTAGCTCTCTACAAAGAGCCAAACCCTCCTCGGACGGAAACCTCCAGCTTCGATTCATTCCTCGAAACAAAACAAAAACACTAAAACGACATGTGTGCAGTGGCCCGTGAACATCACCTCTCTGGCAGCTTCCTGGCCGACCAGTCCGCATGCTGACTGTTTGGCGTTCCCGGCCTCGTCCAGCCCGAGTCCCTTAACATGACTGTGAGAAGCGATCCTCTGGGTTTTCGTGGTGCTTTTTACCTCCTCGATTTTCATAGCTGTACTTATATATATATATATATATATATATATATATATGTGTGATATAAAGACTTGCAAGACGCGCTCGAGACCAACACTGAACCTCTGATCTGTGTCCTTACCGCCTCAACCGGCGCCGAAACTCAAAACACAAGAAAATCGGTTTCCATGTGGGTTACTAGGGAACATAAGCGGAAGTGATACCCATAAGCACCGCCCATTTTGGACTACCCAGTAAATGCCATTGGGCCTTGTCAAAGCATATCAAACATTCATTGGCTGAAGTTGTGTCAATCATACAAACCGCCTTTCTGAGCTTCCAGTTGTGTTTCAGTAATTCTGTCGTAGTAGAAACAGCTAGAAACGTGTTAATGTGCGTAAAAAGCGTGAGATAAACGCAGTGCAAAAAATAAAAAGGTTTTCCATTGATATTTTACAGCTATGTTGTAATTAAAGCGCCATAATGGAGGACAGGTTTCAGTCTTTTTTATTTTTGTTAGCTGCTAAAACGTTCCGCATGAAGCACGTTGCCCAGCGGATGTTGCCCAGCGGACACCGAGGAAGACGTTCACCTCAACTATCGTCATGCAAAGTCCACTTTAGAGCAAACTGAAGAATTTCGGTTTGACCGTCAGCGACGGGAAAGTTTGACTGAGTCTGCCGAGTTCAAGGTCCAGCTCAGAGTAAAGTCAAAACATTGAACAAAACAGTTGACAAAATGTCGGAGTCTGCTGACAGCCGAACTAAAACGTTAAACTTTAACGTCGGGGTCCTCGGACACGTCGACAGCGGGAAGACGTCGCTGGCCCGGGCGCTGAGCAGCACCGCGTCCACGGCCGCCTTCGACAAGAACCCGCAGTCCCGGGAGAGAGGCATCACGCTGGACCTGGGCTTCTCCTCCTTCACCGTGGACCTCCCGGACCACCTGCGGGCCGGCGGAGCGGAGCAGCCGTACGACAGCCTCCAGTTCACCCTGGTGGATTGTCCCGGACACGCCTCTCTGATCCGGACCATCATCGGAGGTGAGTTCAGACCCACCGTCCATAACGAGGCTTGTATGAGGCAAAGAAGACAGTCGTGATTCATACCTTTACCACACCAATTCATTTCACCGGTTTACCGGTTGGTTGTGCTGCTAAGCGCTTTATATGTCTGTCTAAAGCTTTATAAATAACATTATTTCTGTATAGCTGTTGCTATAGGGCCCCCACCATCCTACTGTCTGTTCAGATATCTCAGCTGTTTTATTGCCGGCTCTTGTCTAGACTCATTTGTTTTTGCCAGATACACCTGATAATGCACTGGATAAAAAACCAAAACCTCCTTCACTGGCCGCCTCATACCATTAACAGCAGCTCGAGTCTGTTCTGTGTCTCAGTGTTTGTCTCTTTCAAATCGATGACCGAAGTCAGATGGGGGTTATTTCATCAGTGTTCAACCCAAATCCCCACTAATGACGGTTCAGATAAGACCTGGGTTCAACTTCACATGTCACAAACCGAAGGAGCTTATGAAGTGATCGAGCTGCCGTGTGGAGGGTTTAGTAGAGATAGAGACCGTGACGATTTATATACATCTGCAAATAGAGACTGATTGCAAAGGTGTCTCAGCCACTTTAAGGCATTAACAGTTGTTTTTTTCTTGGAAAAAAAAAACCCCCGTCTAAATGTGTAATTTAATAACCAGGGATGAGTTTTGCAGAGTTTAACTGAACCCAGGATAGAGACTTTAAAATATTCACAACTGTATAAAACAAACATTCACTACATAAATCTGATTGACACATGTGATCAATTAGTGTGAAACAACCCATAAAACCAAACGTATGTGGTCTTTACATGGTTTCCAGGCAGCATCATCTAAATTTAAAATAGCTATAAACTGGAAATTAATTAAACTCTGTCACGATATCATCTGACTTTTAATCTGAGGGTGTTTCTAGCTGCTTTATGGAGGTTGCAGAGACAAAGAAATAATAATTTAGCCTGACATCAGTTCAAGTTTTATCTCTGAACAAGTAAATTTGACTTAAAAGCCGCAAAACAAAATCTGCGTAATGCTTAAATTATAACAAACACTGATACTGCTCGATGTTGGTGTATATTATGAAATATTAAAAGAGAATATACTGCAAGTATTATTGTCTTAACTGTCTTAATGCTGCAGTAACAGCCAGTCCAACTCTTCTATCAAAACATCCTCACTGTGATTGAACTCACATTGGATTTATCCAGTAGGGGGCGCCGTCTCTCTGCAAAAAAAAGCCTTGTTGAGGGCAACATGTTGTCTTGGAAGTTTTAGGAAAACAACTGATGTGGTGCTGCAGTCCAGAATGAAATCATAATAACCAGGACTATCTGGAACAGCTGCTTTCTAAACACAAGCTTAATACAAACAGATGTGGTTGTTCCCGAAAGCTTCTGTGTCGTGTCACCAACACGGCAAATTAAACCTGCGAGGGACCGGTGGTGGCACATGATGTAGATTAAAGGGAGGAAGAGGAGAAGTGTGTGGATCGGGGGTGCGTATCAAACTTCCCCTCCGGTCCCAAGTGGGGCGAGCACAGGAAAGAGAGGGAGCCAACACGAAGGAGAGAGAAGAGGCGAGCACAGGAAAGAGAGACTGCCAAAGTCAGGAAAAGGAAAAGACAACCAAGTGAGCTGCGGCTCCGGTTTCAACCCTGCAGCCTTTTTACTGCGTCGGTGCACCCTTCCTTAATTCCTCCTCTTGTTCTGCTGTTATTTTGGGACGTATTGTTGTCGGCTTCGAACTCTCCACTCTTGATTGTTTTTGTTTTTTTTATACATCTTCTCATAGATAAACATCCTTTTTAAATAAAACAGAAATGTTTCAGCTGCTTCTCTTCCCCCTCCGTTGTGCGTCCAGGCGCCCAGATCATCGACCTGATGATGCTGGTGGTGGACGTGGTGAAGGGGGTGCAGACTCAGACCGCAGAGTGTCTGCTGATCGGAGAGCTCACCTGCCAGCGCATGGTCGTCGTCCTGAATAAGATCGACCTGCTGCCGCCCAACAAGAGACAAAGTGCCATCGAGAAAATGACCAAGAGACTCCACAAAACACTGGAGAGCACCAGGTCTGCAGTTCTTACTAATAATTAGATTAATAAGTGACTTCGTACCTCCAGTAGCTCAAGTTTACGTCTCTTGTCCACCTCCCTCCTTTCTGTCTCCATCTCTGTATTCAGTAATCAGCCTCAGCTTTTTTTCATTTTAAAGTTTTTTTAGTTGAGGTGACTTAAATCAACACTTCAGCAACAAAGCATGAAGTCGTTCTGACTGTTTTTCTGGTGCTCAGATTTAAGGAATGTCCCGTGATTGCTGTGGCAGCGAAGCCTGGGGGTCCGGAGGCCCCTGACACGGAGGAGCCACAGGGGGCGCCGCAGTTAATCCAGGTAAAGTCCCCCACTATTGTTCCTAATGAAGCTCAAAACACTGCAGAAGTTTTCATTTATGAACGAGTGCAGAGAGTCAGTTGATATTGTTCATATAGTGGTAAAATATGAAGGAAGGGATTTCTTATATTTGATTTATCTTCTGACGTGTAATGATTCAAATTAGTTTTTAAAGAAATTGAAGCAAATGTAAGTAAATATTGTGAACTCTTGTCTGCACCATGACTGTGTTACCATTATTAATATTAACTGGACTAGGAGAAAACTAATTATATAGCTGGACTGTGTATGAGATGCGCAAGCGCTTGTGATTTGAAATAAGGGCTCTATATTTGAAATTTTATTTGATGTTTTTCTGCAACAGAAGCTCCGTTAAAAGTATTACAGCATAAAGTCACCTTTTTAAACAAAACTCACTTCATTAACAAAAATTAACTTGCTATTTTTGCTAATTCCTGCAATTTTACCACAAAAACTCCCCAAATTACATCTAAAGTTTTGAGAAAATCCACCGCAAAATCAAACATCTTTGATCCCAACAAATCACAAAAAAAACTGAGTGAAATCCCGGAGGGACCGCTAACCTCTAATTCCAACTCGAACCTCAACACTCCCACAATATGACAAGCCAATCACAGGCAGAGCGTCCTTCCCATCAGTCATGTGACCTCATCGCTCAGCTGTTTTTATAGGGCTGGAATCACTGTTGGGGTCCAGACAAAAAAGAGCATAAAAGTTTCTTACATAACAAACACGAATATATTTTTTTAGGATCCCTTTGAATTTATTTTTTAGATAACTGTGACCAACATATTAAGTGTGTTATTGTCAGCGCTGTCTGATGTGTGTAATAAACACATAAATTAAATCACAAGGTCACGACATCGTCCGACATTTTCTATTTATATATTTACTGCTCTGAGATGATATTGGGTTTAGTGGTCAAACTCAGCTCTAACGACAGAGAGGGTGTTTATGAAGACTAGATATGGATCAAATTCATGCTTGAATGCATTATTGTGTGCTTTAAGAGCCACACAGGAGCCCTTATAATGTCATGACAGAACTTACTGTGTCTTTTTAACATAGAGAATATTTGTGTCTTCATTTTCTCCGCTCAGCTGTTGAAGACACAGACGTACCTCCCTCGGAGGGACCCCGGAGGAAACCTCCTGATGGCCGTGGACCACTGCTTCTCCATCCGCGGCCAGGGAACCGTCATGACCGGCACCATCCTGCAGGGGTCGCTGGCCGTTAACGACACGGTGGAGATCCCAGCGCTGAAGGTTCGTTCCAGGGAGAGGACGTGGGCACGAATTCATGAATCTCTTGATATTTTACATGCGAGTCTCATTGATGGAAACGTGCCGTGCGGAAGTTCAGGAGTTGAGCTGGCTGTGGGCAGACGGAGGGACGGATGGACGGCCGGGCTCAGAGGATGTGTCCGTTTAGTGCGAGGGGAGGACGGGGGAGGGGGGGGGGGGTGTCTAGTAATTTAGACCAGATGCAAAACTTTCAGCCGGGCTCTGCAGGTCTGTGTGAAGTTGTCATGGTTACCTCTTGGTGGCAGCAAACGGCTGAACTGACGGTCTCTTGTTCCAGACCTGAGACAGACGAGGAAAACAAGTCGAGCCAGCCGGGCCACATGCAGCAGATAGTCGGTCAGATGGATGATAGACGACACCTGTCATGATGCGTAGTTTAAGAAAACAAAATAATCTGGGTTTATCAGCGTTTACATCACTTTAATCTGTTTTCAACCTCTTCATTTACCTTTTTCTAAACAAATAAAATCATCACCTGTCTTTGTAACGGGCAAAAGCTGTATTTTGAAATATATCTGCGATATCTTACAAAGAGAGACGCAGCCTAAAATGCATGTTTTGTAAACAAAAAAACATTTATAGTGTATTTAAAATATGTTATAAATATCCCTGTACTGTGGAGATAATAATTGATATTTATTTTGTATTTAGTCGTTTGCTGTCGTCCGTGTTTATTTTCCAGATTTTAATTGTAATATCCAACTTGGACCTGAAGAAATGATTGAAAAGTTCTTTAATTTATTTCAGTTTCATTTCTACGGAGCTTCCTCACAACACAAGTCATCTCATAGTAAAGTCCTTACGACATAATAACATTATAAAAATGTGTAATAATGTACTTTTCCTTGTTTCTAAATTGTTTATCTTTCAGCCTGTTAATGTGTTCTGTTAGAAATCGGTGTTGTTTGTGTATAAATGTGTTGTTAACCGTGTTATTTATTGTATTTGCGTCATCAGGTGACCAAGAAGATAAAGTCGGTGCAGATGTTCCGGAGGCCGGTGTCCGGGGCCCTGCAGGGGGACCGTGTCGGCGTGTGCGTGACCCAGTTCGACCCCAAACTGTTGGAGCGAGGTGTGGTGTGCACGCCGGGCTCCCTGCGCACCCTCTTCGCCTCCGTCATCTCCGTCAGGAAGATCGGATACTTCAAGGGCTCCCTCGCCACCCGCGCCAAGTTCCACGTCACGGTGGGCCACGAGACCGTCATGGCGCGGGTGACCTTCTTCGGCCTGCCGCCGGCGGGAGCCTCGGAGACCGACGCTCCTCCGGCGGAGTCCCGCTCGCTGGAGACGCCCTTCACCTTCGACAGGGAGTACCTCCACCAGGAGGAGTACGTGGCCGGCCGGGGAGACGGGACCTCGGGGCCCGACCCGGAGCAGTGGGCCTTACTGGAGTTTGAGCGGCCGGTCACGTGTCCCTCACTCTGTCTGGTGATTGGCTCCAAGCTGGACACGGACATCCACGCCAACGCGTGTCGCCTGGCCTTCCAGGGCCGCCTGCTCCACGGGTTTGAAGATAAAAGCTACGCTGAGAGCAGCCTGCCTCGTCTGCGCATCTACAAGACCAAACAGAAGGAGGGACAGGTGGAGCGGGTGAGTCCGACTCGCTCCGGTTCTGGACCTGCCCGGGCCGCTCTGTCCTCTCCCTCACCTTGTTCTCTGGGGATGCTTGTCATTGCTGGTGGCGGTGGAGCGTGCCTCTCAGACAGAGCCCCTATTGTATATTCACAAACACACACGTACACACAAACAAGCGTGCCTGCACAGCGCTGGGTGAGCGGCGGCACGGCTGGGTACGCATGCCTTAGCATGTGCTGCGGCGCAGGCGTGCGTGGGTGGCCGTCTGACGCCACCCGGCCCGTCTAGCTGTCAGAGGCTGGCGCTGTTTGGACACACCTGAGTGCCACAAGAATACTACCCACATGACTCTCCTCCCGCCTCTCTCAGCATCTTCCTCTCCCGTCCTCTTCCTCCCTCTTGTGATTGCTGCTGCGCTCTGTCCTAAATCTTATCTGCTGTTTTCTAATTGACTTCCCTGTGGATTTGACAGCTCTTTAAGAAGTTCTTCAGCGTGTGCCCTCTCGCAGCGCTGATGATGATGATTCTTGTCTCTCTGTGTGGTTACAGTTCAGTTTCACACCCTCCTGGCAGGGTCAGACGGAGGTCAGGGGTCGGGTGTGTGCACCGGTTTCCTGCTGCAGCACCTCAGGCTGTCGACAGCTCCCCTCCCTGACTCCGCGTGGAGCGCCGTGTGCGTGCGCTCGAGGTCAGACGGTGGTCATGTGACGTTACATTCGTCGCCCGTCCGTCTCCGAGAACGATGTTTCGAGACCAAAGAATTCCCGTTTGTAGAAGAACACATTTCTGGCATTGTTGAGATATGACGGCCTCGTTCAGTCACAATTCTGTCTGTCGGACATGCCCAGGAACTCCGGTTTTTTGGGGGGTATTTTTTTAATTTTTTTTTATCAGCACATCAGTCACGCTGGAGGGCCACCAGGGTCAAACGTTCAAGAATGAATGAGGGAGAGGGAGAGGAGCTGGTGACGAGGGCGAGTCGGAGACAGAGCGGTGCCCTCCTCTTATCAGATTAGTAGCGGGTTAGATCAGGTTAGCGTTGGATGATAAGCAAGAAATACAAACAAATATACCATCAAATATGCAGGACGATGCAACGGAGTGGGGAGACATTCAGGCGGCGAGCCTGGAACAACGGAGCACAAAAGACCAGCTCTTCTTCTCCGGAGTGAAATCATGGGAGAGAGCTCCGAGTCATCCGCACCTTCTACGCTCGTAATCAGATCACACACTCGCCCGCTCGTCAGAAAGCACCGCTCATGAAGTTGGTGGCGTTTTGTGCTTTTCTTGTGTCGTCCATCGCAGCTCATGAAGCTCCTTCCTTCTTCCTCCCGTTGCCCAGGTAACCGATGATTGCAGCGTGATCGGCCGCAGCCTCTTCAAGAAGGAGACCAACCTGCAGCTCTTCGTGGGGTTAAAGGTCACGCTGTCGACGGGCGAGACCGGCGTCATCGAGGGCGGGTTCGGTCAGAGCGGGAAGTTCAAGATCCGCATACAAGGTGAGAATTTACTGATCTGAAGTTTCTTTCAGAGATCCTTCACCTCAGTAACAAAACTACCGAGACCGTAAACGCCCGGCGCTCTGTGACGACCTCAACCTGCAACCGGGTTTTATTTTTTAGTTCATTTAGATATTTTTTTACGCGACGCTCCTGGTAAGAAAGTAAGCACAGAAACAAGTTCACCACAAGATAAAAATACAACAAAAATCAAATACTTTGACAAAAAGACCTGTTGGGTCAATGCAGATAATTCAGTTCAATTCAATTCCTTTTTATCATATAGTGCCAAATCAAAAATTCACTTGTAAAAAGCAAAACCAAAACACTTCTATATAAATAATATAATGATCCACAATGGTTCAGTTCAGTAGACAACAGCGGATGAAGTCGTGGTCTCCGCTGAGGAAACTGAATCTCAGGTTATTACTTTAGCAGTGCGAGTTGGACATAAATTTATTGTGGTGTTATTTGGACCTGAGCTGAAGAGAACCCCCCCCCCCCCCCCCCCCCCCCCGCCCCTCTTTGAGTCTTTGGGGCTCGGCCGACAGTTTTCAGGATGTGGTCAGAGCGGCGGGCTCCACATTCCCAGGATTCCTCCGGGATCGCCTGAGTTCCGGGGGAAGTCTGATCGCTGTTTATTTTACCTTCTGTTGCTCAAAAGCCACGACTCGGCACCGGGAGGGACGAGAAAACACAAACATTTAGAAAGAGAACCTCACCTACATCCTCTCGGCTGCTTCACTCATATTCTGACACACATCCTCAGGCGCGAGTGTCGTGATCGCTCACCGTGGATCCGGGCGGACATCTTTAGTCTAAAAGGTTTCTTTATGGCACTTTGTACATGAGGTTGTTTTATTCTGACTGGATATAAAAACTGAAGGTGCTTCGTAACATCTATTTTCACATATGATGAGTAATACAGGACTTGTGTTGGTATAAAGTTGTCATGCTTTTTTAATGGTGTTATTTCACGTTTCCTCTTTCTGTTCTTCAACACGTCAGTAGAGACGTCTTTTCTCCTCGCTGCTTAGGAAGGCAAACGTGCAGGAAAATGTAGATTTGAGGAGCTTTAAATACAAAATGAACACTTCAAAGACTGGCTGATAAAAAAGTAAAGTTTGTAAAACTACTGTAGATCTATTAAATACGGGAGAGAGGCATGCTGGCTTCGTATCGTTCACATTTATACGAATATTTTCCGTTGCAGGTTTTTTGCAGAAGGCTCGGCGTGTTTCTACGAGCACTCGTCCACCTGTGTGTCATCAGAAGTGTTCAGCAGCTTTAAGCAGCCAAACGTTTTGTACTTGTCAATTGATGGGAATAAAATAATGTGTTTTTCTCTTCATTAGAGGCCGTTGAGTTTCAGTGGAGATTTTTAGTCAGTGGAAGTCAGAGTTTGATTTTGAACCCTCTGATGTTCGTTGCACGGAGACACGGAGGCTTTTCAGTAATATGTTGTTGTTACTGGATATATGAAGGCAAGCGGTTGGTTTTACGTTGACATTTAAAACTAGTAACAGTTGTTTTTATAGCAGTTGTACGATATAAAGTATGTTTCAGTGTTTCGTCGTATAAACAATGATACCGAGGTTGCAGAAACATCCTGATATTTATTATAGGACCACACTTCATACCTCTTGTTCCCACTTGTGATTTTTCACTTCAATCAGTCATGGGTTTTTTTTGCTGGTATTTTAAAGACACACACATAAAATGATATAAAAGAATGAATATTTTCATTCATTCATGGGAAATGTTGTTCCTTTCCTTTTTCTGTTGTTCATGTCAGCTGCTCATTATTTCCGGAGCTGCAATGATTGTTTTTATTATCTTTTAATCTGACGAGTGTTTTGTCAATTATCAATTTTTTTGTCTGAAATATGAAAAAGGACAAAATACCAATTTTCTCAAATGTATTTTATCAGAAAAAAGGCTGTAAACTTTTACAGAGATGGTTGAACAAGAGTCAGCTGTCACACTGACCTTCTGATGAAATATTACTGATCATTTCTACCAGTGTCTCACACACACACACACACACACACACACACACACACACACACACACACACACACACACACACACACACACACACACACACACACTCTCTGTCATCATTATGTGCCACCACACATCTACTGTGAGTCTGTAGCTTTTTAATGAGCTCTAAAGATCTATGAAGTCTCTGACTTCGTCATTAGTCCATTAATACTGAATTAATTCACAGAAACAGTAAGAAAACCAAACGCTCCGTCCATCCACGTCCTGTTTTATTCATATTTGGAGTCGCTGGGTGTTAATCTCAGATCCTCTCTGATAAACATTGTCTGACTAGTTCAGGCCACAAATATAACCCCTAAAGCTTCACATGTACTTTACTCGATTTTACCCTTTAAGTGTAGATTTTTATCTGGTTGTGCACAGAAAAATACCAAGAAATGCGTTTGTGGCCAAACATTTTAAAACAGCCGTCCTCGTGCGGCTCTTGAGGTCAAATCGTTTGCGATGGTGTGTGTGAGCGTGTTTCGTGGCGGTAAACGGACGTTTTCAGCTGATCTCAGATAACGGAGAGAAATTTCTGGCTGCGCTGCAACCATAACAACCCTCACACTGGCATAACGATAACAAGAAGAATGCTGGCGCCGCCGTACGTGAGGTCAGACAGCCAGCGAGCGAAGCAGCAAACTGCTCTCGGCTTCATGTGCGCACGACGACCAGCGAAGTTCTGCCCTCGAGTCACGCTTAAAGAAAGACAAGAAGTTGTAATGTGATGGAGGGGAAGAACTCAGCATTCAGCTTAGATTGTCTGAGACAGAGGGGACAGAGGGGACAGAGGGGACGTCCAAACAGATACACAGACGCAGCAGCTGAGACCTGCTTTCCTGACGTTTCTTGAGGAGGATGAAGTTGATCCGAGGTCAACACACTGAACAGGGAGGAACACTGAATAAGGAGGAACACTGAACAGGGAGGAACACTGAATGAGGAGGAACACTGAATAAGGAGGAACACTGAACAGGGAGGAACACTGAACAGGGAGGAACACTGAATAAGGAGGAACACTGAACAGGGAGGAACACTGAACAGGGAGGAACACTGAACAGGGAGGAACACTGAACAAGGAGGAACACTGAACAGGGAGGAACACTGAACAGGGAGGAACACTGAACAGGGAGGAACACTGAACAGGGAGGAACACTGAACAGGGAGGAACACTGAACAGGGAGGAACACTGAATAAGGAGGAACACTGAACAGGGAGGAACACTGAATAAGGAGGAACACTGAACAGGGAGGAACACTGAACAGGGAGGAACACTGAACAGGGAGGAACACTGAACAGGGAGGAACACTGAATAAGGAGGAACACTGAACAGGGAGGAACACTGAATAAGGAGGAACACTGAACAGGGAGGAACACTGAACAGGGAGGAACACTGAATAAGGAGGAACACTGAACAGGGAGGAACACTGAATAAGGAGGAACACTGAACAGGGAGGAACACTGAATGAGGAGGAACACTGAACAGGGAGGAACAGATCCATCAGGCATCAGATTCACCTCCTCTGAGTGTAGGACAACATACAGGGACATTCAGATTAATACACATCTGTAGGAAGTGTCCTGATTGTTGTTTTTGTTTTTAACTCTCCGGCCTGTTGATCTTTCCTTCAGAGGGTCTCCGCCCAGAAACCAAGCAGTTGTTGTCCTCCACCTCCAAGAAGAAAGGGAAGAGCGGCAGCAAAGCGGCACCGGCAGGCGAAGAGGAGCCCAAAGCCGAGTCTCAGCCCGTCGGCATCCATCTGCATTTCAAGCGCTACGTCTTTGATCCCCATAAAAAGATGGTCCAGTCGTGACCTCTGCTGCCGGCTGCAGGCTGACGCCGTGCTGCGGCGGGACAGTGGCTCCCGAGGTCCCGGTGAGGCGGCTCCCAGCCGGTGCACCGGGCCCACGCTGACTCTCATGGCCCGGAGACAGTCGGCTGAAATGCAATGATTGAGGAATGCATGTGAACCAGTTGATTGTTTTATCTCCCTGCGAGGAGCTGCTGGATGTAATCCCGTTCACTCCATCACACGGGGGTGTGGTGAGGTGGGGGAGGGAGGGAGGGGGGGTTCTGTCTTTAAAGAAATCAGTACGTTTGTTCTTTGCTGATTTGAGTCTGAATCAACTCCTCTGAGGAGTCGGTGTGTTTCTGATTCAACTGAAGCATAAACACATTACAGAACCACCGACGTCCTCTCAGCTGTCTGAACTCTGTTCTCACGTTCTGTTTCAGCTTTGGAAAATGTCAGTATCTTTTCTTTACAGCATCATTAAATCCTGATGTTTTCAGGAAGACAAATAAAGCCGACTCCTGCTCCGTCACTGAGCGCACGTTTGCATTTTTGTGGCCTCAAACTTCTCCTGACTGCAGATGATTCGTGTCTCTATCAGCCACTGATGGAGTATTGGAGTATTTGTGTACAGGCGTGTCCTTCCTGTCACGGCCGTGTTGTGGGCGGAGCCCTCAGCATGTGGGCGGAGCCCTCGATGTGGGCGGAACCCTCAGCATGTGGCTGGTGATGTCAGCAAACTGTCCCTGTGAACCAGGGACTCTATCTGAGCAGGAATCTGTGGAAATTGGAGAGGGAGGAGGAGGGAGGAGGGAGGAGCAGCAGCAGCAGCAGGAGGGGACACTGGCAGGATTGTTCCTCTGAGTGACAGTCCTTTTAGTCTTATCTCTCTCGTTCCTCAGAAACCCAGAGAGGAAAAAAAATAGAAAAAAAATCTGCCGCTTTTTACCCTCCAGTTTCTCTTCCTCCTCTTTCATTATCTGGAGTTTTTATGGAAAACCTTTTTCTCTATTATCATGTGACGGTAATAGAAATGATCTTTTAGGGTCCTAAATATTTACCTTAATGTCATAACGTGCACGTTTGTTTCATTACATCTTCCAAGTCATGTTTAAATCCATCTAGTCTCCATCGTTACACACTTTTAACAATAAAAAAAAAACATGCATGTCAATAAGCTAAACTGTCACGTCTTGCATCAGAACATAAGTGATAACAAAGTGCATTCAGCTTTAATAGAAGTTGATTTCTTTCATCCTTCTTGTCTTGATAAAGATCCTCATTGATGTGCTCTGCGTTTCCTCCACTTTCATTTTAATACTAATCCCGTTGTGAGAGTGAGACGGACGCTTCAGTCCCTCACGAAGGAGGTCTGGACTGAATAATCTGCTTTCAGGAGGCCAGCTGGGACTCCGTTCCCACCTCAGGACATGAAGGACGGCGATCACACCGTCTTCCTGCAGCATTTAGTCCTGCATGTGAAACCCGCCGCTCATATTCTTCACTACAATTTCCCCGAAGACTTCCTGTATTTCTCTCAATCGAGAGATAAGACGCAGCGTTGATGGTTTTTTTTCTCCCTTCAATACCCTCCGTCCCTCGTTTCTCTGCCGGTGACCTCCAGGTCAGCCGGGAGTGGGGGGTCACCGTCTGAGCTCCTGGATGCTTCTAGATGGGAAATGGTGGCTGATGAGGGCAGATAGGAGAGGGGAGGAGAGGGGAGGGGAGAGAAGAGGAGAGGAGGGGAGGGGAGAGAAGAGGAGAGGAGAGGAAAGGAGGGGAGGGGAGGGGAGAGGAGAGGAGGGGAGGGGAGAGGAGAGGAGAGGAGAGGAGAGGAGGGGAGGGGAGGGGAGGGGAGAGGAGAGGGGAGATGGTTGAAGGCAGAAGAGCTTGAAAAGACTAATTAGCAGCTATTTGACTGATAAATAGATGCAACATTAATTAACAATTGAACCAGTGGGGAGACGGCGAGGCTGCTGACGTGCTCTCAAATCCATCATATGTTCCTGTTTTATTGTTTGACAGCAGATCTTTGGAGCTTGAAAGCAGCTGCAGATTTCCTCACATCTCTGGGAGTCCTGGAGCTGCTCCGGTCAGATGTTGTCCGGCTGTGATTTACTTTCCGCCGGTGATGTTTACTGCTGATTGTTTGGTGACTGAAGCGTCACTTTGCCGTGGGACAGCCCCACCGTCCTGATGAGCTCTGCCTCAGATACGATCACCTTCAGCTCCCTCTCTGCTCTCGACCCTCCCGTGCAAATATAATTAGCTCTGATTAAAACGGCCATTGTTTGATTAATACCTCCGCAGCCTCTTTCAGGCGACTTTTCCATTTCTGGTGCTGCTTATCTCCGATTCTTCCTTCTGCTGTGTGATTATATTTTTTTAGGTGTTTTGTTTTTAAGATGCAGCTTTTTAAATCATGGACATGAATATGAGGTCACGTAGTAACACAAGTATGAAGGTTAAAAATAGCTTTAACTTCTGCTAAATATAGTTTAAAGCATCTTTCAAATTAAATCCCTGAATTTGAAAAGTAGACAAGTATGAATAATAAAATAAATGTAATAATAACACCTGCTTTAACCCCATTATTATATTGTTAGCATTTTTTGTTATTCTTGATTTATGATTGTGCAAGTATTAACTTATTAACTTATGCTTGAATTAACTCCTTTATTGAAATTTGAGAGTATTTATTAGTAATATATATATTTTTTTATCACATAAAAGAAAACATTTTAAGTAAATGTTAAGTAAAATTGTTGAGTTTAATAAAACACAAAAGTACCAGTTTCTTTTTGTGGGAGCTACAAAATAAAAGCTGCTATGATTCATGAAAATATGTCATTTTCTTTATCATCCAATCAGTAGTTGTAAGCAGTGCATGTACAGTGTAAATATTAAATATTTAAACTCAAACCTGAAGTTTTGTTGCTGTTAAGAAAGTGTTTTGCATAAAAAAAGACCTAAAAGGTGGAAAAATGATTCCACATTGTAAGTTTGGCTCTTTCAGTTTGAACTGGAGGGTTAAAGGATTATTATAAAATGATGATAACAAAGTGAGCATCTATATGATTCGGGTTCTTTCCGGATCACCTGCAGTTGTTTTCATACAAATACAAAATGCTCCAGGCATAAAACAAACTGTACACAGGGAGTTCCCTTTAACAATTCAACTAATGAGACAAAAAAACAAACAAAAAAAAGAACACATCTGGAAACCAAATGTGATCCTTTTAATTCTACATTAACTTCTCTTCTTTGTGGCTTTTATAAACATGTTGTTTTGTGTTAACAACCTGCTCCATTTGCATTTGATTCATATCAGTTGTCGTCCTGAATGATGTGTTGTCGTGTGTTGATGCCGGGGTGTCCTTTAAGGACAGCTCGTAGCTCGCAGTGTTGAGTTGCTAAAGGACAATCTGGTATCATATTTTTAGATTAGTGGAGATGTTTAGTCTCCAGTCAGTTTTATAAAAGACCAGAATTCATGCACTCAGCTGCTGAAACCAACTCCTTTTATTTTCTGTGCATTAAAGAGGTCCATTAGCAGATCTGTCCACAGACGTTGTTGTGAGGCGAACGCAACGCGCTACACTGAAAGAAAAGCTTTTAAAACCGCCATTGTTCTCCCGTCATCACCGCTCAGTTGTTTGCATATCTTTTCCTGCCTCATTTACACAAACAGAAAAAAACATGCAAAGTAGAGCTGGCACGTCGATAAAGAAATGTATTGATATACTGTTTTCATACACTGACACACACGCACACACACACAGAAACAGAGGCGTCATCCTCTCATCACCTTCCTCATCACCTCCGGACGAGGACACGGTCAGTGAAAGGCAGCGGCTGACAGCTGAAGAATAACAGTCGATCGTTACAGCTGAGCTCAGCAGAGTCCAGCCGCTCGGGTCAAAGGTCACCTGCAGCCTCACCTTGAAAAACGCCGGCCAGTTTTCCGTGCACCTGTCGATGTCACGCTGTCTATCACACAGAGGAGGAGACACAGAAATAAAAGGCAAAACATTTTTTTTCTCCACAAGTTATTTTGGTGTCGTTAGCCTAAAGACACGCCCCCAAAAAACACGACTGTTTGAGGCCTGTTTTCAAATTAATGACGGGATCATTTTCAGAAAACTAATAAGAAGGAGAGACTTTAGTGGAGGACACAAGAATGACTCGTGAAAAAAGTTTATTCACTTTGGATTTGATGAGAGAAGTTGAATGGGAGTCTATGGAGCCGGAGGCTTTTTGGAGCCGACCTCTAGTGGCACTCGCTGGTATTGCAGCTGAAGACACTTCTGGATCGGAACCATTTTACAGACCTGAAGCTACGAACTCTTTTATATTCAGACTGTGATTTGTCCACATCTTGATCACAGTTCTTTGAAAAAAAACAAAAGATCCTCATCATGTGTAAAATATGTCGATATCGGATATTTTAACTCTCAAATATCAGTTTTAGAATTAATTCAGCATCTGTCAGGAATTGACCAGATGAGGAGAAATGTTTAAGCGGAGAAGAGAACAGAAATGTTCATAAACATCAAAAATAAAATAAGCAAATCAAAATAGTTCCAGGCTCAGTGGTGTTTCCGTCCTCCTTCACTGGACTGGATCAAAAACATGTTCCTAAAACAACTTCAAGTTTTGAATGAAACTGTAGAGGAGAAGAACGGTTTTAGATGTGATGCCATCAGCTCAGTATAAACAGCCCGTATTGTTTTAAATGATAGGATATTGGTTTGAGATCCCCGAATGTTTCCAATAATTATGTTAAACCAACTCGGTAATGAATGTGAAGGAAAAGCCTGGAGCTGTTCCCTTCGCAGCGTTCTGTTACCGCTGAGGGGACTCAAACTCTCAAACCCTCAAACTCGGGTCATGTGATGTGAAGGGTCATGTGAAGAGTCGCTTCAATAGATTTTCATACTTTGTACAACATACTTTTAAATCCTCTAATGTGGAAAAAAAAAAAAGGAAAAGTTGTTAATTTAACAGCAAAATGTTTTGATCTTGCAGCAACAGAAAATATCTGGAATTTGTTTTTAATGCATATTTGCGTATGTTAAATTATTGCAAGATGTCTAGTGCTTATATTTTGCAGATTTTCTACAGTATGTTGCAGCCACTTTAGAAAGTAAAAAAAAAAAGATGAGAAATAACATATTTCCAGCAGTAGGAAGTGATTACATCATGCACACGTTGTCTTTACTAGATACTTGTAAAATATAGTCACGTAAAACTCTGCTATTGTGGAAAAAACACTGCAAAATCAGACATCTTCAATCACAGCAAACAAAAAAAAAACAGCCAAACCTCGGAGGAGGTGCCAACAGGAAACCTAATTATTTATTTGTTCATCACTGCAAATGTTGTCCTTCACTTTAACTGTCTTTATTGTAGCAGCTACAAATTCAATTCAGTTTTATTTCTATTGTGCCAAATCACAACACAAGTTATTTTAGGGCACTTTAACAGAGTAAAGAACTTTACAACATTGTAGAGAGAAACTCAACAATTCAACAATTCCAACGTGAGCGACAGTTTGGAGGAAAAAAGTCTCTTAACAGGAAGAAAATGGTCTTTGAAATAATAATTAGCAGAAAGCTATGTTCCTTCATTGCTCTTCTATTTTTGGACCAAATTCAATTTTATTTTTGGATTTACTTATTGAAACGTCTTCACTGCCGTGGACTGAGATTTTGTCGCAGCAGAAAACCAAAACGCACACTTAAGAACCACAAAAGGTTCTTTAGCTGTCAGTGAGAACCAGTTTCCAGATGTAGAGGCTCTTCAGAGACAAACACACCAACATAGACTTGAAACCCACAAAATAAAAACAACCTCTAAATGACTTTCTCTTTCCAGCAAACAAAACGTTATCAGATTAAAGAATATGTATTGTTCCCTGAAGCCTCCGCTGAGTGATAACGGGCCCGTGTGAGCTGATCCGGGGCCGACCGGGAGGTTCTGGAGGCCCGGTTCTGTCTGGGACCCGTCTGAGAGGCCGGCGGGGCTTTTAGAGGAGCTGTGAGTGACGGAGGTTTAGAGGAGATGTGACTGCGGCCTGCGGTGCTGCTGTTTATGTACACTGGCCCTCCCAAAACTGTGTTTATGAAAACAGTGGCTCGCTGCCCATCAGATAGGCGCTCCGAGCCCGGGACGGGGACAGCTCCTCCGAGGGAGCAGGACAGAGACACAGAGACAAAGACAAAATCAGCAAAACAGACAATAACACAAACGCAACGTAAGAAAACAGGGCAGGAGGTTAATTTGATGCAAATGGTCTGAAATAATGTCTCAAATCAGTTTTGGGGAACTTTGTTCTTCATCCGTCTTCCTTCTCTCGCTCCAAATGTTTTCACTAAACTCCAGAAAAAGTAGAAAGTACTTTGCCTCTCACTAATCTCCTCCTGCCTTTAATTTGATTTCTTCCCTGTTATGCCCCTTCGGTTGTCTTCTTCCTTAATTAGCTCACATCCCTCTGCTTTGCCAGATTGAGGGTGTTGACATGCGCGCGGCGAAGCCTGAATCTCATATTTAGAGCTCCTCGCGACCACTAACATCACATGCAAACTCCTTCTGATGCTTTCAAAGAGCCCACGTTGTAGATCTGTGAGGCTTTTTCTCTTCTTCTTGGTGTTTGCCTGCAGCTGCAGCAGTTATCTTCTGTGTTCTGTTTGAAGTGGAGGACGCTTTTAGTTTATGACTATTATAGTCATTTCACATTATTTACTGTTTGTTAACAGCACAGAATCAGCTGAGTGAAACACGCTGTTGTATTGTGCCTGTCAGTGCATCGCAGCCACATTGAGTTTATTTCACTCGTCCTTGATCATTTTAGTGTTATCAAAGGAAAGCGGAGGAGAAAAACTGCTTCTCGAAGTTCACATTTCAAATATTTTAATTGTTTTACGCAGCTTTCATTTATTTTTCTAATAATCCCTCGAGGCGGCTGGAAGACTGTTTACTGTCTTTGATTTGCAGTCCTGTAGCTTTCACTCCAAGCGTTAATTAACCTTCAAATGGAGAAATTATAGCAGGCACACAAGTACGTGTGCACGCTCGACAATCACACACACACACACACACACACACACACACACACACACACACACACACACACACACACACACACACACACACACACTCGACAATAGAAGAGTTTTTATTCATCTCAGATCTGCGTCCATGCTTCTTCTTCTTCCTCCTCTCTCTCTCTCTCTCACACAACATGCAAGTCGACATTTCTTCTCCGTCTTTCTCCTCCTCGTTTCTTTTGTTCACCAAAGTCGAACTCAATCTCGGTCTGCGGATTCTTTGAACTTCTGTCGGCGCTAAAACAACATTACAGGTTGAAAGACGGCGCGTATCTGTTTCCGGCTCGGAGCCCGTTAATCTCCTCTGCTTCTCTCTCTTCAGCTTCTTCTTCTTCTTCTTCTTTTAGTCCTATATATCATCCATGTGTTCCTTCTTTTATGCTCACTTCTTACATAGCTGGTAAAACATTCTATTATTTTGATATAGGCTCTCATTAGCTGTTTCGGTTTAATTAAATGAGCTCATTCATATGAAAATGGGCCGATAGTGATTTCCTTCCCGAGCAACTATCGCTGACCTCGCGCGGCAACTCTTAATTAGAAACCGGCTTGATTGACGTTGCACTTATACACACGTGCACACATAAGCATTTTATAAAAGAATATAAGACGTCTCGAAATGGAGGAAATGGAGGAAAAAGCAGTTCTTCTGGTGTCTTCAGTCCCTTCATGTTAAACACACTGACTCCATGATGTTCAGGACTCTGTTGCAGGAGGGTTTTTATGGGTTTTGTTTTTGTTGTCATGCTGCAGAATTCTTCTGCTTTTGCATGTTTTGCAGCGTACTGTATTATATTCACTCTCTTCCTTTTCTCCATCTGCTTCCTGCTCACGTCTCCTCTTGTCAGAGCTCTGATAGGTTAATTCATGCAGTGTTTACCGTCCCGGGAAAAAAAAAGAAAAAGAAAAAAGATTCCCATCAGGCCTTTCTCTCCGCTCCGTTCTCCTTTTATCCGGCGTGCCTCTTTCTCACTGCTGCATATTAATCATCAGGTGTGTGTACATAACGTCATTTCACACACAGTAATGAGGAGACCGATGGAGGGTGACGGTGAACAGGAGATACAGTGACTGATGATGCACAACCACATATCTCCTTCTTTTCTTTCTTCATCTGGTTCCACATCTGCTTCTGGAAGCATCGATTTATTATGTAACTCTTTAGCATGTATTAATGTATGTGTGGACGCAGCGGTAGCAAGTTAATGTGACTCACTGTGGGACATTATCGTGCAATTTATACATTTCTGTTAGTTGACTTTCTATCAAACCTTTATTCATCATTTAATGGCCTTTAAAAAGACACAGAGTAACTGTAAGAAGTATTCCTGCTAAATATTTGGACTAAACTGACACTCAACCATAAATAAAGTACAAAGGACAAAGACTTACAGATAAACAAATTAATATTAATCATCCATTAACACAGTACAACCAGTACAATGAAAGAAATCAATACGGTTTCTGACCACAGACAGTAAATAAAAGAGTTCGTAGCTTCAGGTCTGTAAAATGGTTCTGATCCAGAAGTGTCTTCAGCTGCAATACCAGCGAGTGCCACTAGAGGTCGGCTCCAAAAAGCCTCCGGCTCCATAGACTCCCATTCAACTTCTCTCATCAAATCCAAAGTGAATAAAATGTGTCCATCAGTTATCTCGGTGTTGTTAGCTAAAGTCACTCCTTCTTATTAGTTTTCTGGAGGTCCATCTGAAAATAATCCCTCATTCATTAGAAAAGAAGATTCAAGAAGACCTGTTTTTGGGGGCGTGTCTGTTTGATTGACAGGTCTGTGGTGCAGTCAGGTTACAGCTATCGGTGGGCGGGACGTAGTATCGTCAGGTTTCCAATCAGATCGGTCAGATCCACCGCTGGCTCCTCCCCCAGCTCGTCTAAATATGGTCACTTCCTGCTCCAAACCGCTCCGAACTAGCAAAGATGGTGACGGACAGAATCTGAACTGGAGGATTCATAACGTTCACAAACCAACGATGACGTCATCGTTGGCTGCCGCTTGTTTTCTGACTTGCAATTTTTTTCTGATTTCCACGATTTTACTGCAGAAAACTCCACAAATTACATGAACTAATCTTCCGCAAAACCAAATTTTTTTCTATTGAAACCATCACAAAAAACTGTGGAGGGTCTGACTACTTTTCTGTAAGTTTTGTATGTTTCAATAAATCCAGTTTATATCTTGTAGCTGATTCACACAAACAAAACAAAACAAACAAACAAACAAACAAACAAACAGGAGCCAGCAGCGGTCCGTCTGTCCGTCTGCTCTCTGGAGAAGAGGACCGAACGGAAAAATCCGATTCGACATACTCCCGACTCGTGTTGTTGCTCGGACTGAGCGTGGATGGAAGATTTAATGGAGGACGGGGTGGAGAAGTTCTCTCTTCACTGATGTCAGGCCGAGAGCTGCAGGGTGGGTTCCCATGGAAATGAGCCATTCAAATTGAGGATTTATTTATTTTTCTCCGTCCCCTTTTCCTTGTCTCCATTTGGCATGGGGTGCAGAAGTCAGGCGGGCTGTTTGGGAATGATTTGGGGGGACGGGACGGACGTCTCCGGTGGCGGCCCGGCCGCTCAGTTAAATTTCATAACTGGAAACGCTGCTTGGATTGTCATGGTGTTATTATTTGATCAGCGATATCTGGGAGCGGGTCGGGTGTCCTAAATGCTTCCGATTTGCCCAGACTGTAGTTAAAGCGTGTAACTGGATCTCTTCTTGTCGTAGACGGGCATTAAGTGTGCACATTATTAACGACCTTCTCCTTGCTGCTGTAGTTTTCCACCTTCCAGCACTTCTCTGCCATTTTGTTTTGTATTTTTGGAAACCAGCGGCGGTCGTGCAGGTCCAGGCGGGTTTCAGGCCGATGGGACGATAAGCTCAGAAGTGAGGGATGCGGTTGAAGTCACGGATCAGGTGTTGTTTTATCGGCCGGCGGGAGAACAACTTTGATGTGAGCTGCGATGCAGACGGCGAGGAGGTGAGCTATCGCTGGTGAGGGCCGATGAAGAGCTGCACAGGAACAACAAAACAAACTCAACCCACATCCAGAAAATCTACAACAAGTCGCAGCTTCAGAGACGTCGTCGGCTCCAGTTCGGCACATTCTCACTCGTAAAATAGTTTTGTTGTTTAACTTTCGCTTCTATGATTCAAAACAAATTATATTTACATATTGCTTGTCCAGAAACAGTGTACACACTGATTCATGCAATTAATCTATACAGGTTTTTGTTTAACATCATGAAGTTATTTAACAAGTAAAAAAAACTCCAGATATTCTCTGGTTCTCAAAAATAAAGTGTTTCTGCAAAGTAAATTAATTTATATTAATTCAAACTTTTGAACTGTTGGCTGCACAAAATGAGAAAAACTGATTTTTTTTATTTTTTTTATTTTTTTAATGCATAATACAAACAAATCAGCAGTTGGAGATCAGCAGGGATCATATGAAACCATTCCAGCATCAAATGCACGATATTATATGTTTCATTGAATTCATGCTTTTATCATAAATGATGACAAGGAGGAGAAACGTGTTTTCAGGGGAAACTTTCTACTTGAAGCCTGAAAATACTGAAAGTATCTGACTGACCCTCATCTGATGTTTCTGCTGTGATGAACACAAACAGAAAGAAGACAGATTGTTGTTGGTGTGTTTTGTGTAAACAGCAGCGATGTTGGTTGGTGTTGCGGTGAATGTTTCGAGTCTTCGTCTCCGTCAGTGTTTGTTTCCCGGCGCGGTGGATGTGAGACTTCAGCAGACGGACGTCGTCCCTGGAAGCTTCGCCGACTGTCGCTCATCTCCGGTGTAGTTTGGACGTCTGGATTCACTTCATTTCGTTCCCTTTTGCACATTTTTTTCTGTTTTCAAGCACAAACATTGTTGTTCTTCTCATTTTTCTGTCTTTGTTTCTCCACTCTTCTGCCTTCTCTCACTCATTTTGTCATCATTTTATTTTGACAGTCCAGTATTGATTTTGTCACTTAAAGGCAGCGGATCTGCTGACTCGGGCATCGTTGAGAGATCCGTCTGGTACGATAACTCTGAAACTACTGCAGCATCCTTTATCCGATCGTCACCGACCAGCGTGGGAAGAGAGCTGTTCGCCGAAACTCAACTACCGTCGCCATGGTTTCAAGTACGTTTAGAAACTAACGCTTGAATTCAGCATCACCACGTTTAGGCTCCCCGACTGCTCTCTGATTGGTCCGAGCGAACCTTCACGTGAACAAAGTTTCCAGACAGTCGTACCTGCTGCTGCCCATCAAAAGCGTGTTGGGTTGCATGTCGTGTGTTTACAGTCGGACATCCGTCGCAATCTGGAGCGCAACATTGGAAGTAAAAGGAAAAAGTACGCTTCCTTTTAATGCCTCCTCTTCTTCTCCTTCTTCTTCTCTCTTTTACAACTTGAAAGCTGGCCGAGCTTCAGCGCCACCAACTGTCTCAGCGGCTCAGTCGATGCTACGTATCTGCCGCCGCAAAGGATTGTGGGTCAGAACGGCCAGACGAGCGTGCTGACCTGCAGACTGCAGAATACGAGCGGATGTAGTAGAACATCCTGGTGCTTTTGGTAACGCACAAGTAATGTAGCACAGCAGCTATTTACATACATAAACAGTTGTTTGATAGTTATATTCAAATATGACCTTACTTATTGTAATCATATCCGTGGTCATATTCCAACCGTGGCCCGGCCGTGGCCTTAGTCTTCCTGTTTTGTTCTGTTCTGGATGATTTTCCGCCTTCAGGGTTTCTACATTTCTGTTTCCTTTGTATAAATATGAATGAAGCACTATTTCATTGATTATAACAGGTTGGAAAAAGAGTTAATTTCTCAGAGTTGAGCTGCTTGTGAAAACACTGCAGGCGAGGTTTGAGTGTAACCGACTGTACACATGAATAGGCTCGTAATTACTAACACAGGAGGGACGGACACGTGTGGACATTTACAATCAGGATTCTTTCTGCTACTTTGATCCAGCGGCCTCGAGGCTTTTTAAAAAGAAAAACCTGTCAGCGTCTCGCTCTTACAGCTCAGACCATATGGTTATTGTGGTGAGTGTAAAAGTAATATGGAGGCTTAATGACATAACTCCCACCTGCAGGAGCAGCCGTTATTAAGCTGCTGCAGAGATAAGGCAGCCATTAGCTGAGCTGCATCATTTCATGGCTACTGCAACAATAAGAGTGACATCCCCTTAACGTTTTACTATGCCCAGCGAGACCCCCCCCCCCCTCTGTTTTGGGGCACGTCTACAGTGATGTGGTGGAGGTTATTGTGTGTGGGTCAGAGGCCGTTTTAAATAAGCAATAAATGTTAAATCTGCCTGACATCTTCAGTATCCATTACTGCAAAGAGCGAAGCGGCGAGGAGACGCAGACGAAAAGAAGCGGGAGTGAAACTGGTAGACGGAGATGAGATCAATAGAAGCAGAATGGAGGATTGATTCGGGCTCTTAGATCTTTCAGATTAGTTGGCTCGATTAGAGACAAATATGGAGGCTTATTCATGTGACCTTAGCAGTGACAGCCTGAACTAAGTGGCCGTAGAGTAATTACATTCAAACCCCAATATCCCACTGATGCTGGAGATTTGGAGACGACTGCTGCAGTGGATTTTCTAGAAACAAAAAATGTTTGTGTGGCCCAGTTTTAGACGACGCTGGTGCTCTGAATGTGTCTCCGTGTGTCCAACTTCTTTCTTTGACTTATAACCCATCGTGATGTTATCTAATGCTCGAGTTGAGTTTCTGTTTTGCAGCCGACCTGAGTTGTTTCATGCATCGGTTACAAACAATGGAGGCTTCATGCAGTCTGGATGTTCCAGTATGAAAACAGGCGTCGATGCAAATGTAAGCAAATGCATCGTGTGCAAGACAGTTTGTTATCTGTCGGCTCTTGTCTGTAAGAACTCGTCCGACCGGTGGACTCATCACCTCAAATGGTCCAACACGCCATACTTCAACCATGGAAATCAGACATCACATTTTATACAGTGGAGGAGAGAGACAGCAACGACGTGAAGGGAAACACTCTCTGAAGACAGAAATACTACCAATAGAAACGCATCAACGTTAACATTAAGACCGAAACACATACAAATGGGTAACAAATCAAAGAAAAGTAGTTCCTTTAATGTTTGTCCTTCAGTGTATTTGTTGAACAGAGTGTTGGTTCATATCAAAAATGGTTTTGCTTCTCCTTAGAAAGTGGAAGTTACTCCGCCTGGCTTGCTGACATCAACAGATAGACGTTTTTCTGGGTGTTATTTAGTGCTACAATCAATCTCCTGCACACTCAAGGCTGTTTATCCCACAGACTGTTTATAAAAGAGTTCGTAGCTTCCAGGTCTGTAAAATGGTTCCGATCCAGAAGTGTCTTCAGCTGCAATACCAGCGAGTGCCACTAGAGGTCGGCTCCAAAAAGCCTCCGGCTCCATAGACTCCCATTCAACTTCTCTCATCAAATCCAAAGTGAATAAAATGTGTCCATCAGTTATCTCGGTGTTGTTAGCTAAAGTCACTCCTTCTTATTAGTTTTCTGGAGGTCCATCTGAAAATAATCCCTCATTCATTAGAAAAGAAGATTCAAGAAGACCTGTTTTTGGGGGTGTGTCTGTTTGATTGACAGGTCTGTGGTGCAGTCAGGTTACAGCTATCAGTAAGGTTGTCGGGCGAGTGGCCAGCCTGACTGATGTCTCGGCCTGTGAGATATATCTGATGTGTGTTGGCAAGACAACGGAACATAATACAGAAAAAGATTCATGGGTTAAATTATTAATATACATATATATATATACATTTTGGACAGTAAACTGTAAAACCTGCCTCTGGCACACAAGTCACAAATCACAGGTGTCAAAAGGTTTTTATTCAGTATATATATTTATATAAAGAGGGTGATATATCGATATCCGAATTCTTTTCCTCCCTAATATCGACATCATTCGGGCTCTTAAATTCATGGAACATTTTTTTCTCGAGATTCGAATCATGACACAAAGTATTAAAGATCTCAAATCACTGCTGGAACTACAAAACAAACACAATGCGACTATTTTAAGTGCCCGCCCACACACATCCTGCACCAATCACATTACGGCAACAACATCGTCTGTCGCTCTCAAAAGTTTGGACCGAGTTTGTCTACAATTCAAAATCAAACATATTCGACACTAAATTCTTAGCAGACATAAACTCCGGTTGTAGATCCGCCACAGTGCAGTCGTTGTGTTGTTGTGTGTCTCCACCATCGTCAGTGTTTACTGAACGTGGCTCTCGGCTCATTAATGATTGACAGCTGAAGTTTGTTTCTGTTGCCCACGCTGATACGACCGAGAGAGATACGGCAGTAAACACTCACAGCTAGAATTAGCGCAGGAAAACCCCTTCCCACCGCGTTCAGACGGCCATTTTAAATTAGATGAATAAATTTGGAGGCTTAATTATTTTTGCTGCTTTGAGCTATTATTCTCCTGCATGGGAAAGTGAGGGATGAGATGAGAAGGCGTGCATGATCCCTAGAAAACAAATGCAGATGTATTTTGCTGAAAATCTTCTGTCCCTCCTTCCTGTCGCCGGCGGCCACAACTTTTATTTTTCTCACCCTCCATTGGATTGGCACCAAACAAAACATACTCAATTAACCTCATTTGTCCCCCTTAATTCTGAGTTTCTCCGACACACATGCAGACATGTTTACTGGCTCTGATACTTTAATGTTAACAATGTCGTAATCAGCGTCCGCCGTCGTCGTTCACCGCAGCCGGTCCGTCTCGCCGCTCTCAGACCAACACATGCTGTTTCTGGCCAAGTGTAATTCAATCAATTCACACCAACTCTCTCCTCCTCCTCCTCCTCCTCCTCCCCTCTTTTCCTGCTGAACCTGCCGGGTCATGTTCTGTGGCTCATATGTGATTGAGGCCTCTCGTGTCTGGGAGAGCGAGGAGGCGAGCTCCATGGGGAGAGACGGACCGGTCGCATCGGGACTGAACTTCCCTGAGCTGGGAAACAATTACAGCTCCCTCCTCCTCCTCCTCCTCCTTCTCCTTCTCCTTTTTCTTCTCCTACTACCCCCTCCTTCTCCTCCTCCTCCTCCTCCTCCTCCTCCTCCTTCTTCTTCTTCTTCTTCTTCTTCTTCTTCTTCTTCTTCTTCTTCTCCCCCCCTCCTCCTCCTCCTCCTCATCCCTCCACTGTCTGTCCTCCACTTTCTCTTTTCTTCCTCTCTCCTTCTTTAACACTGTCTCTTCCATCCAGTCCTGCGGCACTACATACCCTTTTATTTATTTATGTATTAGGAGACGGAAATGGACTCCCACCCAGAGAAGAGGGGTGACAGGGAGGTGAATTGTGACTCCATGCTCATGGATCTGTGTGTGTGTGTGTGTGTGTGTGTGTGTGTGTGTATGTGTGTGTGTGTGTGTGTGTGTGTTGAAATGTCTGGGATGACGTGCTGTAATATTCAGTCCCTATAGGAATTCTAGCGATCACAATAATTAATGCAAATTCAAGCACTAGTTGCAGTATTTTTCAGCTCTACATTTTTCAAAATTCCAGCATTTTTTCCACAAAAAACATCGTCAACAGAAACTCTGCTGAAAGCATTACGTCATAAAGTCACCTTTAAAAACAAAACTCACTTTATTAACAAAAATAATTCATATCCAGTCAGCGAGGCTCCGCCCCTCTCTCGGCTCACCATCAAAACAAACTGCTGCTCGTTAACGGGAACAACAGGAAGTGACGGGGTTTGTGGGAAATGTGATCTTCTCATTAAAATGAATAATAATAATAATAATAAATGATAATATTCATTGAACAGCATGTTTTCTTTGTTTCTATATTTCAGTCACAGACGGTCTGTTCTGGAAAGATTCGTCACTTTAGAGTCTTTTTATCGCTGAGCTCCGTGATGGTTCTCTAAGTTCAACAAATACATCAAAAATGATTAGAACTAAGATATTTCTGTGATGTGCAGCAGGATTATTATCACAGGAAGTCAGCTCATGTTACTCAGGTAGTGCTTCAAAAGAATTTTTTTTTTCTTATTTCAAGTTTTACTGCAAAACATTCACTTAAAACTACACAAATTATGTCAGTTTTTAGAAAACCCAACATTTTTATTTGCATCAATCACAAAAAATGTGCTGAAATCATGGAATGACTGACTCTTTAAAGTATGCTGAGGCGTTTTCATTGTTTCGTGCAGCTGTTTGTGTCTCTGATGTGCACGAGAACACATGAAGTCGCTGTTAAACACCTTCAACGCTCTTCTGCTGATTAACAGAAGTGGAAAGATGTTGGGGAGCAAATGTGCCAGTAAAGATCTGTAGAAGATATGAATGTAAACGATGCTGGGTTTAAAATACACATACGAGGATACATGCAGTGCATTATGGGTAGGATCACTGACCATAAAGGGATCTTTTTGGTTTAGAAAAACTCAACTGGGCGCCTTTAATTCACATTTAGATTTGCAGATTTAGCATCTCGTAGAGCAGATGAACCACAGATGATGTTGCCATGGCAGCAGCGCTCCCGTCTCCCATCCCGTCTCAGTCTCTGAATTCTGTTGATTCTTTTAATCACAGATTCGGAGCTCTGTTAAAAAGAACATATTTTCCAGAGAATAATTTTTTTTTTTTTTTTTTTTTTAAACGTTAAAATCTGCGCTCTGTGACTGCGTTATAAAACAACCCAGATGTGGTCGTCATACTGCAAACTTTTCCTCTAACGGGGGCGACCGACTGCTGGACACGCCTGCATGTAAAACCTCTGCCAAACAGTCTCAGCTACAAAAAAAACAAAACAAAAACCCCCCGAACAATCAGCGAAAATGAAAAAGACACAAACACGCACACACAAACGAAGCCGACTCACCGTCAGATTAGAAGTCCTGATTGCATTGTGGACTTCCCAACTGCTTCCTGTACGTGACCTCTGGCTGACCTCGGGGAGACCCCTCTGGAAGAAGCTGCAGTCGCTGGAGGAGGAGGAGGAGGAGGAGGAGGACGGGGTGGAGGACAGGGTGGAGGAGGAGGAGGAGGAGGTGGTGGTGGGGGGAGGAGGAGGAGGAGGAGGAGGAGGTGGTGGTGGTGGTGAAGGAGGAGGAGGAGGACGGGGTGGAGGAGGAGGAGGACAGGGTGGAGGAGGAGGAGGAGGAGGAGGAGGACGGGGTGAGCCCAGGTTCAGAGTGGCAGCCTTCAGACTGCAGCGTTATCGCCTCCATCGCTGCAGCGCTGCTGTAATTGCAGCCTGTGATCTCTCCTGTGAGCTTTTGCTGGTTTTTTTTAGGTCTTTCAAACGTTCTTGTCGTCACTTTTCAACCTTCAAGAAGAAAGTCGGGTCTTTGTTTAAAAAAGCAGAACTTCTGCCGGCCTGTGTTGCAGCTACATGTTGGCTTTCTGTGACGTGGCTTCTCGATGATGTCCTTTATTGACATGATTTGGTTGAATCCAACATGTTTGAATGGTTTGAATGCAGCTGATTGGAGGAGTGGGGGGTGGGGGGGCTTTATGTGGTAATCTCACAGCTTTCCAAAGAAAACATGCTTTGCTGAGGTTGTATTTGCACGAAGCTTCAAAAACACTGGAGCAGAGCAGAGCTGTGGTTTGCCGCTGCTGCACCTCAGCGATTACAAGTGTTTTTAATTATTCATTATTAAAGTGTGATTGTCGGCATTTCTCCTGTTCAGACATCTGGTTGTCAGATTAAAATAAAAGCTGGACGTCGTGCTCCTTTAATCAGGAGGCTGTTTGTGTGATGACAGACTGTTTATCGTTCAAACACTTTGAATGATATTAGTGAGGATCGTTAACGTTTTTCACAATCAGAATTTTATTTTATTGTCAAGGAAATTAAAGAAAACAATTTAGGTCGGTGCAACACGAGAGAAATAAGAAATTAAGACAATATTAAATTATAAATAGTTATAAAAATACAAGACATGTGTGGATGTGTTCTTTCTTTCTTTCCTTCTTTGTTTTTTGTTTGTTTGTTTATGTGTTTGTTTGTTTGTTTTTCGCTGCCCTATCAGAAGAGTCGAGGGAGTATTTCACCGTGTTGTGGCTTCTATGTACAATTTTTATGTACACATGTAGTTGTTAGATAATATGTGCAGGACTGCATACGTGTGGAAATGTACACGTAAGGTGCGAGTTTGGAATTTCACTGTTTACAAATGATTATGTGCTTTGATCTTTCCACGTTGGATCGTCAACTTGTTGTACGGTGACTGTGTTTAGTTTGTTGCGTAAACACACAAGAGTTCAGTTCTCTCATGGAGTCAAAGCTCTGACGGACGTGAAGCTTCGGTTTAAAGGCTCAAGTTAACAGCTGGGACTCAATTTAGAAAAGGAAGCCTGAATTTTACTGTTATGACACCAGTTCTTACAACTTTTATATTTTATTGAACATAGTTTTGTTTAAAAATGAATAAGAGGAAGATCCTGGGACTTAAATAACTGTCCAGACCGTTTGCAGGAGCTCTGCGTGGCTCGGAGGCCGGAGGTCATCACCTGCAGGACCAGGTCTGCTCTCGTATCACCTTCTGCCTCTGTGATTGGCTGTTATCAGCCCTCTGAGCTGTGATTGGCCGTTATCTCTCCGCCGGCTCTGATTGGGAGGTCGTAACGCCTCTGTTTCGGAGCATAAATACCCCAATAAGACACCGATACCAGAGTTCAGCTCCATCACGCCGATAACCCTCCACATTATATCCTGACTCACCTGCCTGGCCGTTAGCAGGCGACCTCGTTGGTAAAGTTACGTAACGTCAGCTGAGAGTGAATTATGAAAAGGATCATATTTTGTTCTGTGCTTCAGAACTTTCTGCCACTGAAGAAGTTCATTTATAAATGAGTCACTGCATTGTGCGCCCATAAAACTACATCCTGATTTTCAGCTGATATAAGTTTAAATAAATTTAATTAGTTTAAATTTCCACTTTCCATTCTTCTAAAACTGCTATGATTTATGTTTTTGTCTTAACAGCCAAACAGAACAAAGATTGAGGGCGGAAAATCAGTATTTTCTGTTCTCAATCCATATTTATTTTACTAATTTGTTTGACTTTACGTGTGTGCGCGTGCGTGTGTGTGCGTGTGTGTGTGTGTGTGTGTGTGTGTGTGTGTGTGTGTGTGTGTGTGTGTGTGTTGTACACAAACACTGACACTCCGTAAAGGCCTCTTATTGATTAGTGATCATATAGACTTGTTAATTATCAGTGATTCTGTTTGTTATATTTTTTGTCCTTTTGACCAAGACTTTAGAATAATGTTTAAAAATGTTCCTCCCAAAATGTGGATTTTATTTTTTTTCCCCATTACAAGTTTTCTCCACTTCCAGCTGAGAGACTGAACTTTGTTTTATTGTTGAATTAATATGAAGTAAACATCATGTAAATCTCTTATTCTGACAGCAGATGTGTTCTTTGTTTCTATATTTCAGTCACAGACGGTTTGTTCTGGAAAGATTCGTCACTTTAGAGTCTTTTTATCACTTTGAGCTCCGTGATGCTTCTCTAAGTTCAATAAATACATCAAAAATGATTAGAAATAAAATATTTATGTGATGTGCAGCAGGATTATTATCACAGGAAGCCATTACAAATTACTTTTTAGGCAGTTGTTTGAAAAAAAAAATTCAATTTTTCCTTCTCAACTTGCACTTTTTTCAAATTTTTGCGTTTTTACCACAAAGAATTCACAAAGTTTTGAGAAAATCTGCTGCAAAATCCCCAAAAATGTGAGCAAAACAATCACAAAAAAAACTGAGCAAAATCCTAGAGGGACTAAATAATATTATAGATAATGATTACTGGTACTTTAATATTGTAAACATCTTGTTACCAGTGTTTATTTCACTTGATTAAAATATGTAATACATGCTTTTTTACTTATAACATAGTATTTGTATTCTGGAGCGTTTCTATTCGTACTTAAGTGAATAAAAAACACTTTTATTAAACATTACAAACCTTTATTGTTGAGCTGAACTGAAGGAAAATCAGGTAAAACCCTGACGAGCTGTAAAAGCTCCTCCGCCCTGAACTGGTCTCCCCTCAGTCACCAGCTCAGACCTTCAGTTTAATGGTGCACCGTATATCAAACACATCCAGATCTCAATTATCATTCTTAATGAGGGAGCGACTCCAGAGGAATCCCCTCTCCATCTGCAACCTTCAAAGGTCCTTAAAGAACATCTGAGGCTCTTTATCGGACAAAGTTTCTCCTTCATTTGAATAATTCCCTAAATCGGCCAGAGAGAGATATGAGCGTGCCGAGTGAGGTCCTAAAGTCCCGAAACTGAAATGAGATCAGTGTATGACGGGGAGGGAGGCGGAGTCGACCGCGGTATGGATTAGAGAACAGGGACCTGTATCATCAACTCCTCTCTGATCCTCTGGTGTTTGCAGCAGAGTCCTCACAGGTGTACCGGTGTGTACACACACACACACACACACACACACACACACACACACACACACACACACACACACACACACACACGTTAACATACACACTTGCTCCGAGGTAACAGGAGGGTCAGGAGGTGTCGGAGGGGAAGAGAAAACGTCGAAGAGGGCCTGTATCTCATTACATAGGAGTGTGATAGCCATCAGAGTCAGAATAATATTTAGCACATGCTGCCTGCTAATGAAGCGGTAATGTCCACAGACTGGAAATGAGAACCAGAGATGGATCTCTTTGTCTTTTATCCCCTCATCTTTACTGCAGCCTCCCTTCAGTCAGCACGGCTCAGAGTCCACCATCCATCATCACAGAACTGTTCGGGACTGGATCTCCCAAACTTTCTTTTCTTTGTTTGTTTCTTTCTTCTTTCTTTCTTTCTTTCCTTCTTTCTTTCTTTCTTTCTTTCTTTCTTTCTTTCTTTCTTTCTTTCTTTCTTTCTTTCTTTCTTTCTTTCTTTCTTTCTTTCTTTCTTTCTTTCAGTACAAAACCTGGATAATTTCTAATCATATCAGAGCCTGAAATGTTCTTTGAGAAATATTCGCCAGACTTAACTGGATGTTGGTCTTTTATTGTTTTCTGGATTGTTTTACCTGTTTTATAAAACAGATTTGAACACATAGATAAAATGTAGAAATCTGTGCTTGATAGAAACAGCACACACAGACAGACATTAAATAAAAATACTGTTGAATGTTCTTTGAAGACTCAGAGACCACACTGGTGGTTCTGATGGTTTATAGTCAAAACATAAATTAGGTTTTATGGCTCCACAATAAAACGCTGTGTGTACTCTGATGACTTGCTTTGGTTTTTAGTTGCAATAAGAGTCTTTGTTCAAATGTCTTAAAGCCAAACTGTTGTGTGTAGTTGTCTGATGTGAAATATGATGGAAGGCATTTTATTACTTGTTCTCGCAAACAAAACATAAATCATAAACTCTTTAAAACAACTTTTCTAATTTAAATAAAGTCCACAGTTTCTCTTCTTCACTCACATTCACAGTTTGTAGTGAATACAATGTAAATGTTATATAGAAGTTAAACCAGATCTGAACTCCACTTCATGTTATTGAGTCTTTGTGTGTCAGGACGTGCAAACACAGAAACACAGAAACACAGAAACACAGAAACACCTGCACAAAGGAAAAAGTGATTGTTTCAACTTTCACCCCCCCTCCCCCCCAACACACACACACACACACACACACACACACACACACACACACACACACACACACACACACACACACACACACACACACACACACACACACACACACACACACCTCCTCTCTCGTCAGCCCTTTAGAGAAGATTTACATGCTCTTTTTTTCAGGCTCTTTTATGTGGAGACTGTTCTCCTCCTCCTCCTCCTCCTCCTCCTCCTCCTCCTCCCCCCTCCCTCCACCCGTCCCTGCACAAACACAGCTGACAAGGAGGTGGAGGCGCTGCCATGACACGGTCGCGTGCCGTCCAACAAATCCCTCTCAATCCGTCAGCCAGCCCCGAGTGGACTCAGTGTCTCTTTGAAACTGTCCTCAGTCCTGGAGTGTGTGTGTTTTATAATCTGTCCATCGGTGTGTGTGCGTGTGTGTGTGTGTGTGTGTGTGTGTGTGCGCGTGTGTGTGTGTGTGTGTGTGTGTGTAGATCTGTGTTATTCTCAGTTACACTTATTTGCTGTTGTTGCTGTTTGTCCTGCAGATCGAGAAGAGAGTTTGTTGATTATTGCTTTTAAAGAGGAAAACTAGCGACATGCAGTCGATGGAGTGACTGCAGCAGCTCATCAGAGCATCGGACATCAATACACGTTTGTTTTAAGGCCGCTCGTTGCGTCCATCAATCGTCTGTCTGATCGGTTTGTCAGCCCACGTTAATGTTTATGTCCGTCAGCTGGATCAGTCGTACAACAGATCCATCTTACTGAAGATTTCTGTCTTCTTCGTAGCATTTATTGCTAACGGGGAAAAAACAAGACTGCAGGCGTGCTAGCAGCTCTGAGGCCAGACTTCAGGCAGCGTGATGGTTTCAGACTGATACTTACCTTCTCAATAATTATTGCAAATTCAAGCAGTCTCCACAATATCTGCGTCAGCAACAGAAGCTCTGCTGAAAGTATTACGGCATAAAGTCATCTTTCCGAACAAAACTCACTTCACAAAAATCACAGGAAGTGACTAAATATTTCTGTTTATCTGGAAGTGCATAAAACGAATCAAAAATGTTTTCCCCTCCACAATTTTACCGCAAAAGAACGTACTTAAAACTCCACAAATTAAATCGCAATTTTTGAGAAAATCCACCACAAAGTCAACAATCACAAAAAGGTGAGTATCATAAAAATGATTCATTCAAATAAAAGAAATAAAATTATTGGACAAAGTCAAATGTTAACTTTATCGTGTCACTACAGGAGAAGTCGGGATGAAGTTAGTCGGATCGTCTCAAATTGAATGGACGTCCTGTTGATGGTTCCTCTGAG
Source organism: Embiotoca jacksoni (assembly GCF_022577435.1). NCBI lineage: Eukaryota > Metazoa > Chordata > Actinopteri > Embiotocidae > Embiotoca > Embiotoca jacksoni. The sequence goes on along the minus strand of NW_027185229.1, from coordinate 1,978,701 downwards.
AGGGTCGATCCTCTGGAGACCGTGAATCTCTGCGTAAAACGTCATCGTAATCTGTGCAGCAGTCGTTGAGATATTTCTGACAGACACTAAAAAATTAAAGCAAGAAATTCTGAGCAATTTTTTTCATCAATTAAAACAACTGAAAATTCATTTTGCTCATCAGAGTCTCGTCTTTGTTCAAAATCTTTTTTGTTGTTGTCACCGGGTCGTTTCATGCGCGACCTTTGACCTGTCACACTGTGTAAAGAGGTGTCTGTTTGTCTTCGGTGTTGTTAGGACGTTAGAAAGCGTGCTGTCAGTCTGTTGTCATGTAAATTTAAGCTGCTGGTGGTCTGTAGTCCAGTAAAAGTCTCGACTCTTGTAGTTTGTATTTGTTTATTTGATACATTTAAACCAAACTGCTTTTTTTGTGCACTACATATTTTATTATTGTGCGTTTTCTTACATTTTGTTGGAGATTGAAGTGTTGCAGTCAATTATGGATGGATTTTCTTTGCTATGTGACATTTTAACCAGGTCTTTAGAAACAGCTCTGCAGCTGCCTCCTGTGTGTGTGTGTGTGTGTGTGTGTGTGTGTGTGTGTGTGTGTGTTTAACCTGCAGTGTTAAACACACACACACACACACACACACACACACACACACACACACACATGCTGCAGCCCTCCAGCTCTCCTCAGTCCAGGGGGCAGTAAAGTGGTTATCTCTCTCTCTCAGATCCTAATCTGACAGCAGCTCCTGCCTGTTGCCAGGTTACCCCGGGCGTCAATCTCCATTTAAATCCTCGCTGCCTCCCCGCCCACCCATCAACACCAGCCCTGCACACCCACCACCACCCTCCACTGCCATCGTCCACCAACCCTCTCCTTACTCTCCCCTCCAGCCCTCAGCCCCCCCCCCCCCTCCCCCACTCTGACTGTGATGGTGGCATCAGGCTGCATTCACACAGGGCAGCAGGTGACACATGGATGCTTTGGAATCAGCATTCAGGAGAAGATGGACTGTGTGTTTTCATGTCGGTGTAGTCTCAGCTCCCAGTGTTACTTGGCTCGGGTTCACTCACAGCGAACACCCTGGTCCTGGGAGGGTGGGGGGTTGGGGGGGGGGGGGGTGTTAGAGAGACGGGCGGCAGACGGGGGTCTCGTCGCTGGAGGAGGATGTGGGCAGAGTCTGTGCGCCCGCCCCCCTCAGACAGATGAGGGGAAACGATGGGGAGATATGGAGGTCTGATGTCTGGGAGAACGCTCCTTTTCTTCCTCTCCTCCCGTCTCTCTGTCCTCCCGTCTCTCTGTCCTCCCTGGCTGCTGAATGGAGGCCCTTTGTGTGTGTTGGACGGGCTGCTTGGACGCTGACCCTCGCCCAGACGTCACAGGGCGACCACGGCGGTGGAGAGAGAGCGCATAATTGTAGCACAAACACAAAGACGAGCCCACGGAGAGGCCCGGCGGCCACGCCAGCTCGGCCTCGGAGACGCTGCCAGCCTGAGCTGAGCCGAGCCGAGCCGAGCCGGCCGCTGGTGAGCAGGATGCGCTTCCTGAGCTCTCAGTACACAGAGCGGTGTGTGCCCACTCGCTGGACATTTGTTTGATCTGTTATCTGTTGTTGACTGGTCAAAGCCTGGAGGCTGAGGAAGCCGTAACATTGTTTTCCAGAGAACACAGATGGCAGATATGCTGAGTGACTGTATTCGGTATTAGAATCTGTGTTGGGACAGAAAGGGTTCAATAGCTGCCTCCACGAGGAAGAATTATTTTCACACAGAGCTTCACAGGTACAAACCAGTTTCCAACAAAAGTTGGGATGCTGTGTAAAATAATAATCACAGAAGGTAAAAGATTTGCAAATCACAAAAACCCATATTTAATTGAAAAGAGCCAAAAGACAAACATCAAATGTAGAAACTGATGAATTGTACAGTTTTATGAAAAATATATTCTCATTTTGAATTTGAAACACGTTTTAAAATTCGGGACAACGTCAACAAAAGACTCAAAAAGTTGTGTAACATTAAAAAAGAAAGCGCCTCACAACTCATAAGGTTACCATGGCAACAGATCAGTAACATGATTGGGTATAAAAAGATAATTTCAGAGAGGCAGAGTCTCAGCAGTGAAGATGGGGAGAGGTTCACCAATCTGTGAAAGACTGTGTTGGAAAATAGTGCAACAATTTAAGAATAATGTTCCTCAACGTAAAACTACAAAGAATTAGTGGACTTCATCGTCTACGGTTCATAATATCATTAAAAGATTCAGAGAATCTGGAGAAACGGCCAGGATCTTTGACCTACATTAAAAACCAACACAATTCTGTAGTGGAAATCACTGCATGGGCTCAGGAACGCTTCCGAAAACCGTTGTCTGTGTTCTCAGTTCATTGCTGCATCCACAAATGTGGTTCATTGTGGTTCTTGTAGGAACCCCTGAAAGGAGGAACAGGAGGATACTGGGTGAAACATTGAATTGTGTGTATCTGAGTGTTTGGTGTGTTTGCATGATTACGTTAAAACAGAACTTCTTTCATCTCTTTTTAAACAGAACAGTTTTCTGAACGTGCATTGACTGATAAGGTGATGGTGAAATAAAAAATCTGCATGAAAACCGAGGTCAGTCAGTATCCAGAGGAATTACATGCATGTTGGAGGATTCAGGACTCCAGAGTTTGTGTCCTCTGGGAGTCAAACCTGAGACAAGAGATGAGGGCGAGATGTGTGTGCACCTTGCAGGAGAGATGACATTGAACCTTCCTTGGCACTTCCCAATGCCAGAGGACCAGAGTGCAGGTGTGTGTGTGTGTGTGTGTGTGTGTGTGTGTGTGTGTGTGTGTGTGTGTGTGTGTGTGTGTGTGTGTGTGTGTGTGTGTGTGTGTGTGTGTGTGTGTTGGCCCGGTCCTGGTCAGCGTGTCAGTCAGTGTGTCGTGTGAGAGGCCGTGCTCGGTGCATCTGAAACCTCTGGGCTGACGGCCGGCGGGCACCGCTCGGCCACCGCCGCTCCACCTGGCTGATTGATGCCGGCTCGTTTGAAGTCCTCTCGGGGAGAATGAGCTCCATTCATGAGCCACTGCTCCCTCCACGCTCCCGGCCCCACCTCTCACTGCTGCCCCTCCACTCTGTTAACAGCTGAAACGCTACACGGCTCCGAGCTCACCGCGGTATGAAGCTGACGTGGACAGACAGCAGCGTGATGGACAGACAGCAGCATGATGGACAGACAGCAGCGTGATGGACAGCCGCGGGATACTCTCCGTCTGTGTGGAGCTGTTGTGGCTTCAGTTTCCTGCTCTTCTCATTTGAATGTTTCTGTACCGTGTCAAGAGATAACCAGGACATTCATCAGTGGATCCACCACTCGCTCATCCTGCAATATTATCTATTACTGTATCATTGAGGGTGAACAACTTCAAATGGTTTTATCTATTCATTCACTTAATATTTTCTCAGTTGAAACATCAGAAAATGGAAAAATAGTGTTGGTGGAACTGCAGAATATTTGGACTTTTTTCCTAAAAAAAATAATTTAGGTTATTAATACCATTTTAGATTATAATCATATATTAAAATGGTTTCAGCTTTAAATGAGCTGTGGATCTGATTGGAAACCTGACCTACGTCCAGCCCACTGATAACTGTAATAACTGTAAGAGACACGCCCCCAAAAACAGGTCTTCTTGAATCTTCTTTTCTAATGAATGAGGGATTATTTTCAGATGGACCTCCAGAAAACTAATAAGAAGGAGTGACTTTAGCTAACAACACCGAGATAACTGATGGACACATTTTATTCACTTTGGATTTGATGTGAGAAGTTGAATGGGAGTCTATGGAGCCGGAGGCTTTTTGGAGCCGACCTCTAGTGGCACTCGCTGGTATTGCAGCTGAAGACACTTGAACCATTGACTTGGAACCATTTTTCAGACCTGGAAGCTACGAACAATTTTATATACAGTCTGTCCAAAATCGGGTGAACTGTGACCCCTGTTTTCAGTCTTAATGCTAAGCTAAGCTACCTGACTGCTAGCCACTACACACAAACATGACAGTGGAATCAATCTTATCATTTATTTTCCAAACTAAATATCTATGATTTGATTCCAAAAATCGAATAAAAATCAAATCTGCTTCTTTTTTTTGTTTTTAAGTGTGTTGTTTTGTGTGCACATACACACACCCGGCTGAGAGTGTTTTCCTTGTGTGCTCTTGTATCATGAATAAGTGAGTATATAGGACCCTTCGCAGCCTCTATCGGAGAGATCTGCTGTTGACAGGCAGAGCCGAGGTCAGTTCCTGGCCCTCTCACCACGCTTTGTCTGCCGGATCCCAGGAATGTGCAGGAATGTGGGCTCGGACAGGTGGCGAGGTCCTCCTCAGGAGACCCTCAGAGACACCCAGACACAGTCCCAGCAGCCCTCCCCCCCCCCCGGAGGCCTGGTCCTCAGCTTTTAAGTTCCCCTCAGTCTGAAGAATGAATGTCAGAAAACCGTTTCTTGTTTTGTTCTGTGTGTGGAGAGCAGAGGAGACAGACTGCAGAGAAAAGCTAGATTTAACACCAGAACAGGAGTCCAGGCATTTCCTTTTATTTTCTTCCTCTCTCCATTTTCTTCCTCCGTCTGATGGATTGGGTTCGGATGCCATTGTCGCCACTTACAGAGAGATATTCGCATCATCCCGCGGACGGGCTGTCGGGACGTCTGAGGAAGAACCGGGCTCCTCGTTCCCAGCGCCGCTTCATCTAATCTACCTCGGCACCAAATCCAACAGGTAATTCCTCCAGGTTAAACAGGAGAAATAACCTGCTTGGAGCAGAGCTGGAAAAAACTGAGAACCCCCCCTCTGCTGTCAGCTGCCCCCCCCCCCCCCCCCCACCCTCTTCCCTTCATTCAGATCGTTATCATCAACTTATTGCTTCCTGGAGAGACCTAGAGCTGCCTCGGCTCTCACTTTAACTTCTTCATGTTTCTAAATAAAACACGGGGACACAAATATTACTTTCCACATGCATTAATCCCAATAAAAGATCACGTTTACTGGTTGGAGCGAGACGACCTCACCTACAGGTTAACTAGTTCAAACACAGTGAATAATAACAACAACTTCATTCCTCTGTGTTCCAGTAAACCACATCCGTCGGTAGGAATCAAGAATAGCTAAAACTCTGGACTCTGGATAATTTATAGGTTATTCTTTAAATTAACGTGTATTAAAAATGACCACGTTGATTTTATAATTTAAAGAAATCGTGATACTCATCAGATGTTTGTAACCCTAAATGGTACTTTAAGGCCTTTTTATTTCACCTTTGGTCAGAATTTCTGTGTCTGCTGTTCTTGTTTTCTGTTCATGCTTTTCAAGTTAAACTCCTGTTTTAATAAAAATCTCATGCTGATAAATTACTATGAAAACTGAGGGTCCAGAAAAACGGAAGGACAAATTCATCTATTATAATAAACAGATTAGCCGAGAAAACTGACGGAGACACTGACTGATGCCTTTCAGTATATTTCCATTATGATTTTAATTTTCCTACACATTATTCAAATGTCTACATCCTGGTGTCCTTCCTCTGCCTCGCTGCAGCAGCCTCCTGGTCTCCATTACCGGATCATGTCGGGGGGGAACCAGAGCCACCCGGGCCCCCTTTGACACTCACTTCAACACGTGCGGTCCTGTAGAACTTCTGTGTCCTCTGATTTGATTTAACTCCTCAAATTGAATCACTCTCTGAAACAAACACCCTTTAATGCACATGAGCCGGCACACAAACACACAAACACACAAACACAGCGACCGGACACTGAAACCCTGCTCGCTTGATTGTTTACGCAGTGACTCTTATTCTCAGTAAAAGCTGCTAATAGGAGCAAATTACTGCCAACAACTTCGAAATATCAAGTGCCTAACCGCCCGGCTGTAATGTGGTTAACTGCTGACCAACCCAATTACGGGCTGGCGAGAGGCCGCGTGGAGCCGGGGAGGGACGGGCAGGATGGACGGAGGGGTGCGCCGGCCTCGGGGGAGGGGAGGGGGGGAGGTACCTGGCTGCTGCGCTGCTAACCATCGTTGTTGGGCTGTAATTGGATTTGGAGCGCAGCGTCGGGTCGAGTGTCCGCCGCCGTCCAGACTTCAGCAGAGTGATCCGATCAGCTTTTAGTAGCAGACACAAAACAGCTCAGAGGCTCTCGCGCTGCGTTCAAATGGAAGTCGTGACCTTGTGGTTAAAACACGGGGAAGTCGCGGTTAATTCGTAAAAACATCGTATCGAGGCGACAGCGACGCGGAGGGCGTCTAGAAGCTACAGAGAAGCTAACAGTTTATCGCGCTAACGGGAAATACAAAGACACGAAAAGAAGATCAACGTTTTCCTCAGACGTAGACCTTTATCTAAGTTATGAAGACAAACTCTACATGAGTAAAACGACAACATATCAGCTCGACATCCAACCAAACATGAACTTCCACGACCTCTGACCTTTCTGTAAACAAACACATCACAACTCGTGAACTCGAGGTTTCTCGAAGATTTAGAGTTCTGACGTGGTGAACACCACAAGAGGGCGCCGTTTCACACGGACTCTTCTCAGCGTAGACGGTGAACTTCTGAACGCAGCATTATTATTATTATAGTCTGTCACAAAATGTTTCCTCCTTTGTCTTGTTTTCATGGAATTTCATGGAATATCAGGGTTTTTTTTCCGCATGTTTAAATCTTAATTGCCATTTATCAGAATTTAATATTTTTCCTGTAGTCTTTTTTATTTATCCCGTTATTTCGCGTGTTTCCAGATTGGTTTCATCGTCCTTCTGAAAATGTCGATTTTAAGAACTTTGGATACAAAATGAAGACTTCGAAGACTGACTGATAAAAACAGATGACAGAAAAGCTGAATGTAAAGTTTGTAAAACTACTCTAGATTTATCAAATATGGGAGAGAGCCCTTCGCTGCCATGGCAACAGTAAGAAACATGCTGTCTTCTTAATGTTTGCAGGTTTCTTGCAGAAGGTCAGTGTGTTTCTAAGCTGCACAGGTCTGTTGTGTTGTGTGAGATCATAATTGTGCAGCAGGTTGAAAGCAGTGAAAAGTTTTGTGTTCAGCTTGTAAATTGATGTGAATAAAATAATGTGTCTGTTTCATGTCTGCTCAGCAGCAGCCTGTTCCTCTGTTCTTTAGAGGTCCTGGAGTTTCTGATTTTTAGTCAGTGAAAGTCAGAGTTTGGTATTTGAGCGGGAACTCCAGAGATTTCTGAGCCTCACACGTGTGAAGGATTTCAATATTTCCATTTCAGAAAGTCTGGTGTTGAGGTTTGATGGAGCTCTTTCAACGCTGCGTGTAACAAACCTCAGAGACGCTGCCAGTCGGTTTTTGTTCTGCTCTCCGACGGACATCGGGCCGGTACTGACCCGGGAGGTCAGCGTGAACACGGCTCTCAGCTCGCCGGGTCAAACCGGACCTGATCATCTCAGATGATGCAGCTGAATTCATCTCCACTTCACCTAACCTCCATTCCTCGTTTCCTCATTCCTCCTCTCCGTCCTCCCTCCCTACTCCCCCCCCTCCTCCTCTGTCTCCCTGTGGTGCTCTGTTCAACTGGCTCCATTACCCGGACCCCCCCCTCCCGCTCCCCCGCCCCCGCTTCCCTTAGGCATCCCAAACCTCATTTACACAGATATGTTTAGCCAGCACAGGAAGCAACCCATGCCCTTAACAAAATTACCGTCCTACCAGCGAATGAGCCGCGGGGCTGGTCTGCGGGGGCCAATCACAGCGGGCCCTCCAACTCTACTACTTCCTCCTTTGAAAGGAATGGCAGCTCCAAAATGCTGACTTCTTCTTTTTGTTTTTTTAATTTCTGTGACTTTGGACTCGACCGGCAGCTTCTAATGTAGTCCATTACAGCTTTTATAAGGGCTTCATGTGCAGCTTTGAACGATGTTAATGATAAGCAGGGTAATGATAGTGATGTAAATGCACTGAGCGCCAGGGTGCACGGCCGCGCTCTGATCACTATCTCCGCGGCGCCTCCGTAATTCGGCTCTGAAGTTGGTCGTATTAATGGCACTCTGCGTTTCCTCTTTCCGCTCACATCCTTTTCTTCTCCCTGTCCCTGCATTCCTCTCTTGTTCTACAGATCACACTGCTTATATTAAGCTTCATAGGCCCTTAACCAATCTAACGAGGAGTATTTTCTAAATTTGAAGGCATAAAACGAGTCTGTTCCAGTGCATCTATTTAGCATTAAATCTGTACTTCCTGCTTTCTGCTGCTGCACGTCTGCAGCTCTGTGGCCGATAACTTAAACACGAGTGCCTCCCTTTGATTCCCGTTTAATATTCCGCTGTTGTCCGAGGTCTTGGAGGGAGCACGAGGCCACTTAAACCACCGCCCGTCCTCCCCCCTCCCTTGAATCTCCTTCAGTATGCATGGCAGACTTTGGAGGGTTAGCCTTGAGATATCTCTCCTCCCTCGCTCCAATCACCTCTCCCTGCATGCCCTCTGCTCAGGTAATTAACTTCTCCCTCCCATCTCGATCCCCTGCGTGCCCAGCCTCTCTCTGCTCCTTATCTGGACTCCTTTCAGACTCTTAAAACTATCAGCCCTCTTCCCCGTTCTCCCTCCTCTTCCCCCACCCGTCTAATTCCTCCATCTGAAAGTGGGGAATAGGTAAAAACTAATCCAGACCACCTCCTCTACCTCCTCTTCATCCTGTCACTCCCCACATCTGCCCACCTCCTCCGTCTGAATCTCTCCTTCCTTTAAAAAAAAAAGAGAAAAAAAAGAAGAATCGGGGCTTTTCAAAGATTCATCTCTTCCACCTTCAGTCTGAATGGAGATTCAGCAGCGAGAGATTGGATTAATTAGACATGTTATCCTGATCAGTGAAAGAGAGACTTGATCCCTGTTGGCTCTATCCTGATTAGGACCTGCACACACACACACACACACACACACACACACACACACACACACACACACACACACACACACACACACACACACACACACACTGACGAGGTGAGGCTAAATCTTTGACTTGTGGAACTGCGGGGGATTAGAGGGAGATTGTAATTGCTTTTCTCCCGCTCTCTCAGTTCATTTGTATTGACAACTTGTTACTCCTCTGTTGCTCGGCGGGGAGCAGGAAGGTCGCCGCTCCCTGAATGGAGTCGACAAAGACAGAGCAGAGAGAGGAGCAAGCTGTCGTCTCTCCCTGTAATGCCCCGACGCCCAGTTATGATCTGATTCAGAGCGGCCTTGAAAGCTAATGTGTGCATAGTTGGCAGATATTAACACAAAAGGAAGGTGTGATCTCTGGCAGATGATCAGCGGAGTGTGATAATGGAGGGAGAGCTCTGATTGAATGTCAGGAGCATTAAGTGGAGACACATACGCTCCTTTCACTATTTCTAACCCTCACAGTGTGTGGCGCTGCTCGCTGAGTCAGAGGTCAAGTGTTAAGTGTTGTGTGTGTGTGTGTGTGTGTGTGTGTGTGTGTGTGTGTGTGTGTGTGTGTGTGTGTGTGTGTGTGTGTGTGTGTGTGTAGGAAGGATTTGTTCCACGTCGTGTGCAGTTAACCGAGACGAGGTGAAGTGCGCTGTTTAAAAAAAACGAGCTGAACTGGAAAGCACAAATAATCCAGATGGAGTGAAACGATTCAGAAACGAGTTTCTGACAGACGGATTATTAATCTGGGATCCGTGTTTGCAGCATCAACAGATGTCAGATGGGGATTTTTACGACAATAAAGGGGGAACTGCATACGTTATTAAAACTAGAGTATGTCACTGACAGTATTTCATTGATTAGATGTTGGGGATCTTATGATAATCCAGATGTGACAACATGTTTTTCTGTAAAATATGGTGAAATTTAAATAAAATGTAAATAAATTGAAACTTATTAATTCAGTTGATTGTTTTGAACAAAGTTGATTCTGATGACTTTGCTCTTTATTAATGTACCAGACAGGAGGTCCGTTTGTTCCCCCTCATTATAACAATCAGGGGTGAAGCATTATTTAATTATCTAACTTTACAGAAAAAAAAAGAGGTCAATCGTTTTTGAAACTAATTAGAAGACAAAATTGAGCCTAATGACTTTTGACCAGTTTCCTTTTAAAAATACCTTCTGACACAGATTACAGGATATTCAAATCACCCAATCTGAAAACTCAAAGATAAACAGGATCTGAATCAGTGCTCCTCACTTCCTATTTCCTCAATCAGAAGGAAAAACTCTGTCAAGACACATAAATAAACATCCATTTTGGTTGCTTTTCCAAACGATAAGTGCTTCAATTACAAAATGAATAGTTACTCAAATTTAAATAATTAGAAATAACATTGTTTAGAACCATTTTATTAGTGCTCTGTCAGACGTTCAGAGGAGCCTCGAAGGTCTGCAGCTGATCTGAGCTCTGTTGGTTGAGCGTCAGTCTACAGTTTCACTCTTTGCTTTAAACAACCTCACGAACAGTCTGATCGTTTCAGATCGAACCGTGTCTGTCCTGAACTCCTCCGTGTCTGCAGCACACAGTCGACAGTGTACATTTCTCGAGTGAGGCCTTTTTCTTTTTGCTCTCCTGCTTGTATCGTGTTGCCGGGACAAAGCCACGGAGCTCCCTCCTCCTTTTACACCTCCGTCTAAAGCCGGGGACAAAGACGTGATTCACACACCCTCCATCCACTCCGCGCTCTCTGAGTGTTTACTGTTTACCTCCGGACGCCCGGCGGCGCAGCGAAGGTTGGCCTCCGACTCCGAGGATCGTGGGCCGCCGCGGGGAGAGCCGCAGGGTGAAGAGGTGCAGGAGCTGGAGCTGAGAAAAAAGTAGAAGTGGGGAGCTGAAAGTAAGATGGAGAAAAGCAGGAGATTACTCCGAGTGCTTATCTCCAAGCGAAGGAGGGTTACAGTGACGGAGGGACGCAGGGCGGTTCGGTGTTTTGGGCTCCAGATGATGAGCACAGCTCCTTATAAGTTCAACTTTCTCCATCACTTCTCCTCCTTTTACTGTTTCTCAAACCCGCTGACAAAGGTTGTGATTATCAGGGTTTTCTTTTGTTATTGTTGTGATCAGAAATGTCTGATTTTGAGGTGGATTTTCTCAAAAATTGTGATGTAATTTGTGGAGTTTTAATATCAAGACCACATTTCCCACAAACTCCGTCACTTCCGAGTTTCTGTGGTCCACATTTTGTTGTTCTGATGGTGAGACGGAGTTATTTCTGTTCATAAAGTCTGTTTTGTTTGTAACGGCGACTTCATGCCGTTAATACTTTCAGCAGAGTTTCTGTTGACGACGTTTTTTGCGGAAAAATCACGGGAATTTTGCAAAATTGCAAGTCTCCAGTGTTCAAGTCCAATGTTTTGTCCACCTCACCATCCACCCCGACCTCCTCTCTACGCAGAGTTTCTTCTTTATCTACATCGCCTCCCTTCCACCAGCTCCCATCATAATTACTGCGGCCACCAGATTTTGATGGAAGAACGATGTCACACGTCTACAACGTGGAATCAGTGCGTTTTGGAGCAGGTGGAAGGATTTTATTCCCTTCGGTCAGAGCACCATTAGACACCACTTCCAGGCCGAAAGGACGAGTTTAAGTTAAAAAAGTTTATGAAAACTACAATTTTCAAGGTCAAGGATGACTTCTCTTGTTTTCTTTTAAGCTGTAACAGATGAGAAGTGAAATCAGGGCAGAGACTGAGCTTTCCTGTCAACAGATCCTCAAACGAGTCTGAAAGATTATTGAGATAAAACTCCCCAGTATAGATCTCACAATATTTATATTGTAGTTGATCAGCTTGTATTCATGCAGTATTCCTGTCGTTCTTGTTTTAATGGCGTGTAGTTAGATTATCTGCTCGTGTTAGTGCTCACAGCTGTAGCTGCTGAATGAAGCTCACTGGGTTTTTATGAGCTATTAGTTAGGTTGGAAGTGGGTTGAATGGCTTCACATGTCTGTTTCCCCGGTTCTCCGAGCCTGAACTCGGCCCAGCCGGCGGCTCGGTCTAAGATTACCCTCTACACCTCCGCAGCTTTGTTGGCATGACAAAGAACGGAGCGAGCACTCAAATGACAAGCGGTGGAGTTGCATAAAACAACCACCACCCACTGTATGCAAACACAAAGACGGGCAGTCATGTAACGCACTCACTGTATTTTTCATTGTTCTGGGCGTGTTGTTTTTCTATACATCCTCTCTCCTCCTTTCAGTGGCTGAACATCATCTTTTCTCTGAACCACGTCCTGGATATTATTCAGATGTGCTTGGATTGAAATGTGTTGTTCATTAATAAGTTATGATGCATAAGTCAGTCCATCCAGGAGTTTTTGTTTGATTGTCTGATTTTGCGGCAGATTTTCTCAAAAATGTTGATTTAATTTGCTGCGTTTTAAGTAACTTTTTGTGGTAAAATTGCAGGAATTAGAAAAAGTTACAAGTTAAGGAAAAAAAATTGTTTTTTTTGTAACAATTAATGATAAATAGTAATATGCAATCACTTCCTGTGATAATAATCATGCTGCACATCACAGAAATATTTTAATCTTTTTTAATGTATTTATTGAACTTAGAGAACCATCACGGGGCTCAAAGTGATAAAAAGTGTGTAAAAGTGAAGTTTCTTTCCAGAACAAACCGTCTGTGACTGAAATATAGAAACAAAGAACACATCTGCTGTCAGAATAAGAGATTTACATGATGTTCAATTCATATTCATTCAACACAGAAAGTGTGTATAAAACTAATTTAACGTACAGTATTCATAATTTTAATAAGAGGACCACATTTCCCGTCAACCCCGGAGAGCGGGCGGAGCCTCGCTGATTGGAAATGAGGAGTATTTTTGTTAATAAAATGAATTTTGTTTGGGAGGATATACTTTATATAATAATTCTCTCCAGAGTTTCTGCGGAAAAATCGCACAAATTTTGCAGAGACTTCCTGAATTTGCATTAATTATTTTAATCGCAAGATTTCAAATTTCCTCAAGCAACTGATAAGTTCGACCTATAAATGTTCCATTGGCTTCATCAGCAAAACATAAAACCAAACACTCTGTTTGTGACTGTTTGAGGTCTCCGAGTAATTTAAATGCGGCCACCATCACTCATTGGTGATGTGACAGATGCTACAAAGTGCCGTTACCGACGGTTCCCGGGGGAACGGGCACGATTCATCAGGAAGAGGAAGTAGTGGGATATGATTCCTGTCACTTCTCCCTCTGAATGTTACCACGTCCTCCAGAAAGGCATCATGTGTTTCAGGTCCTCCGCCGTGGGTCTGTTTCATTGTGTCTAACTGGATTAGGATGGACAGACAGATGGAAGCAGCAGGACAATAATGGCATTAGTACCTGGAGACCGCCGTCAATCCAAACTCGTTCCTCCACGATTGACTGGTGATAAAGACGTTTAAACGAAGAGCACTTTGGCCTCCGCGTGATAACCGTACAGTTCAGGGTTCACAATCTAACAGAGTACACCTTACACGCATTAGCATCGGTTGTTTCCAATGGTTTTCGCTCATTGTAAATCAATCAGATGGAATCTCGTCGTAAACCAGCTTTCCATTGACCTCGTTTGTTCGGCGCGGCTCAACGAGAAGTGACTGTTCAGCGAGGAGTCTCCGTTCCCAGAATAACCGCTCGCTGTTTTCCTACAAGTCGGCCTGAAATCTCCCCATAAGAAGTAGAAATACCGCAGATGAGAAAAGATGGCACGACGTAACGGTAATAGTGAATTTGTGAGCTGCAATCTGCTGCGATCTCCATTAAGTGGCAGCGAGCAGCGAGCCGGTCCGATAACCTCTCGGTCTGGGAGCCGGCGCTATCTGTTAAAAGAAGACATCATTGGATTAGGAAGACCCTCCTGCAACCCAAAACATCTGATCTCCAACTGATACACGTCATTATTAATTACTTAGTTAGAAAAATAGACGGACAGATGGAGAATCAGTGATTACGCTGAAGGTCTTACAGTAACCTCCACTGCTGAACTCCTTTTTTAAAACGCTTTTTAAAGACGTATTTGGGGTAATGGCAGTGAGATGTACTTCTGATACTGATAACTGATTATGTTTAATGTGGGAGGAAGAGTTGAGTTTTTTAGTTTATCTTTAAATACACATTTTTTCCATCAGGAGTTGTTTTAACTTATGAACGATGAAGTCATCGTTGGTTCATGAACGTTATGAATCCTCCAGTTCAGATTCTGTCCGTCACCATCTTGTTAGTTCGGAGCGGTTTGGAGCAGGAAGTGACCATATTTGGACATGCTGGGGGAGGAGCCAGCGGTGAATCTGACCGATCTGATTGGAAACCTGACGATACTACGTCCCGCCCACCGATAGCTGTAACCTGACTGCACCACAGGCCTGTCAATCAAACAGACACGCCCCCAAAAACAGGTCTTCTTGAATCTTCTTTTCTAATGAATGAGGGATTATTTTCAGATGGACCTCCAGAAAACTAATAAGAAGGAGTGACTTTAGCTAACAACACCGAGATAACTGATGGACACATTTTATTCACTTTGGATTTGATGAGAGAAGTTGAATGGGAGTCTATGGAGCCGGAGGCTTTTTGGAGCCGACCTCTAGTGGCACTCGGTGGTATTGTCCATCCTCCGGAGATCACAATCGTTTGTTCCAAACTTCGTGCCGATCAGTCCAATATTTGTTGAGATATTTCGATGGACTGACAATAAAATAAGATGAAGAAATGTCCGTTATTGTTTAGAGGATTCGTCAGTTTGTTGTCAAAAGTCTGAACGTGAAATGAAGAGAATCCTAAACATCAAACATCTTGAGTGCTCGTTAGCTTTTATAACGTGTCTGTTGATCCATGAATCTGTGAGACGGAGAACAAACACGCGGTCGCTGATCGGAATAAAAGCCGGCGGAGACGATATTCTGTTGAATAACAAACATGATCTGGCAGATTTGTGTTTTTTTATTCCCAATATTACATTCTTAGAAACGTGATTGATATTAGTGAGAGTGAGATAATGCGCCGCCGGCATCAAAGCTGCTGCCTCAGTGTTTGTGTGAATGCGGCGGAGGCGGAGAGGCGAGCATTAGCGGTGCGAACGGCGCTGCTCGTTTGTCGGGAGACGGATCGCAGCCATTGAGAGGAAAAGCTTTTAATTTGACGCTGGCGCGGTAATTAGGTTTCAATCCACTGCGGCGCTCACTGAGAGGAATGGTGGAGGGTAATGAAGTTAGTCATCTCACTGTGTTTGGACGGGGGGAGGAGGTGGTGGTGGGGGGTGGGGGGGGGGGGGGGTTATGCACAGTCTACATTTTTCCGAGCCTCTCGTGCTCTAATTCATTGTGTAATGCTGTTTATTGGGCCTTTTTGCGCATTAAGTGGTCCCAACACATTAACTGTAATAGGACATGAAAACAGAGTGAAACCCGACTCTCTGCCTCCGTCTCAATCATCGGTCTCTCTGGTCCTCCATCGTTTCCCCGACGGATCCTTCTTCTTCTCTGATGTCACTAAGTAGCTCGGAGGAAAGAGACAGAAGAAGAAATTCAATTTTAGCAGTAGAAGAAGAAGAATATTCATGTTTTTGCACACGTTGAACTAATTGTATTGATCAAAGGTGAAACATGTCATGATGAGAGCAGGAACCATCTGTTTCATGTTCACGTGAAAAATAACCCCAGGCTGGTTACACGCGTGTTCTTAGCGTGTTCGTGTCCGTGTGCGCTCATAACTGTGTTGCTTAAGTGCTTTTGTGTCTCTGTGCATCATGACTTGTGTGTGTGTGTGTGTGTGTGTGTGTGTGTGTGTGTGTGTGTGTGTGTGTGTGTGTGTGTGTGTGTGTGTGTGTGTGTGTGTGTGTGTGTGTGTGTGTGTGTGTGTGTGTGTTTCGGCAGTGGGCACAGTAGCCACATGACGACCCCTGCGTGACCCCTGAGAAGCGTGTAGGCGCCGGGTTCAGTCTGACTCTTGTCACATGATCCTCTGCTGCCCCCCCCACCCCCACCCCCACCCCCACCCCAGCCATTCACAATGGAGTATTAATCTGAGAACACACACACACACATACACACAAAACAACATCACACACACAGATAGAAGCCGTCTTTGTGTCTTTATGGACTGAGTGTTTCTGTATTTGTTTATTTACTGCTGCCTGTTCTGGTTCTGATCTCTCGTTGCCGGGCCGCCGCGTCCCGACCAACTTCAGTCAAACTCTTGGCTCACGGGCCTCGCGGCGCCGCTCGGATGTCTCCGTCTCCTCCCGCCCGCCGACTCTCGCTCTCTGTGCTTCGTCATTAAGGGATTAGCGGGCTGAAAGACGGATGAGGTGGTCTCAGGTGGAGCTGGTTCAGTGTAAATAGAGGACGCGTGTCTCCTGTCAATCACTTCGCCCTCTGCAGAGTTTTTCTCCGACTGCTCGGCATCGGTTGGTTCACTGTTGGTTAGCGAGCCGACTTCCTCTCACCTCACCCGTCTCACCCGTCTCACCCGTCTCACCCGTCTCTCCCGTCTCTCCCACGGTTGGGCCTCCAGCGTCCCAGCATCCTTGGTGTGTGGGCTGACTCCAGCCCGGCTTCCTGTTATAGAAATTTGCGGAACCATGTTCCCCACACGCAGACGCCCACACACACACACACACACACACACACACACAGCAGTGCTGCAGCCATAGGTGTGTGTGTGTGTGTGTGTGTGTGTGTGTGTGTGTGTGTGTGTGTGTGTGTGTGTGTGTGTGTGTGTGCTGCTTGCTCACACAATAGAGCTCACACGCAAGAAAGCAAAAGACCCAAACGGAGATTTGAAGGTGGGTGTTGCTGCTTCAGGTTCTCAGAGATCTCAGGTGAAAAGCTCCGACTTCTCCCGAACATAAAGTTTTACTCATCAATATTTTTATATTCACAAAGGATCAAATGACAAATATGAGAGTGGTTATTCATAATGATGAATGTCTGAGACCGCGAGTGAAGATTCAGTCCCGGCAGGATTTTGTGGAATTTTGTGATCCTTGGGATCAAAGATGTTTGATTTTGTGGTGGATTTTCTCAAAAAATGTTGTGTAATTTGTGGATTTTTAAGTTTTAAAGAGTTTTTTGTGGTAAAATTGGGGAAATTTGAAAAAAAAATCGCATGTCGAGTAAAATAAATTGCAAACAACCACATTTCCCACAAACCCCGTGACTTCCAATTTTTTCCAATTAGCAAGCGTGGCGTTTGTTTTGCTGGTGAGAGGAAAGGGGGCGGAGCCATGCTGGTTCTAAATGAGGAGTTATTTCTCTTAATAAAGTCAATTTTGTTTGGAAAGGCGACTTTGTGCTGTAATACTTTCAACAAAGCTTCTGTTGACTAAGTTTTTCACGTGAATTTTGCAAATACTGTGGAGATCTTGAATTGAATTTCTGTAAATTATTGCGATTTCCTGGAGAGACTGAAAGATATTTCTATTTGGCTTTTTTTGAATTGAATACAAAATTGAATAGAAAAGTTGAATCTCAGATGAGCATAGATTTCATATTATTTTATATATCAGTGTGTCTAATGTCTGATATCTAACGTGGCCCTACTTTTGATTTCGTGTCAGCAAACGCTTAGACTGCACAAGTTCTGGTAACCCATCATATCCCAGCATGCAAAGCTCCTTGTGATGTTCAGGGATGTTGTTTTTCAGATGGGATCAGGTGACACTGATGCTCTGCAGTATCACTCTTTCAGTCTTTCCTGTTCGGCTCCTCTCGTACATCCTTCTGTGACTGGCATCAATCTCCAACTTTTTTTCATTCATCCACCGGTTTGGTTTTGAATTCCCGCCTAAGAAGTGTTCTGGAAACTGCAGCCAGTCCTCTGAGACCATGACTCTTCGCCCCTCTCGCTTTCTTTATCAAATTCTGCATCTGTGACTGTGACGAAGTTACATTTCTACTTTTCCCCGCACAAAACTAGACTTATTCTGGATGTTCTGATGTTCATGATCATGCTTTTGATGCAGCGGATCCAGTTTCCTTCAGTCTTGCTTCGCCTTCCTCAGAATAACCATCTGACTTCTGACTTCGTTCTGACTCCACTTTTCTCGCCGTCATAAAGCCACTTACCGTCGTGTGCCACGTTCTGCTGGAAACTGGAGAACCGGCCATATTTCTAACAGGTGAACAATGGCTGCTTCAATGGAAGGAGCACAACTGGAGGAAATCGGACCTTTTGTTCGAAGGAGTCGCTGCTTCAGTTTGACCTAGAAACTCTGTGAGTCTTCAATATTTCTTCTGAGCTGCTGGTTTCGTCCTGGTTTTATGACTTTCTAGTTATTTCCAGCTTCACATTAAGAAGTGTGCAAAATACAGTTGTATGTGCGCAAAAATAATTTTCTTTTGAAGGCTACCAGGCAAAGATTGTTTTAGTCTAAGAGTTACGAGCATGCTAATGGTAAATGAATTAGTAACTTTTCAGTGTTTGCAGCTTTTAAGTGAAGACCAGTTTTTTAAAGCTGACTTTTATGAGGATCAAGAGATTGAAGTTACATGAAATATTTTCATCATTTTGCCTTTTAAAAAGTATCTTCTTAAAATCTTCTCAAATTCTGATTTGAGCATCTGATGCGCATGAAAAAGCTACAGAACTACGATGAGCATCGACCATCATAACTTCTGATGAAGGCCTCAAGATATCTTTTCATCATGGCGGCTTTTGAAAAGACAAGTTCTGCCTTTTATATTTGCATTGAATGTCCTT
>NW_027185229.1:1932500-1955000 GCF_022577435.1 Embiotoca jacksoni | reverse complement strand
TTGTTTGGAGACAAGAGGGATGAATTTGTCTGCCTGTGACGGGGGAAGAAAGGCGGTTTGAAAGGGGCTTGTCAGTGGTTGTGGATCGGGTGGTTGGAGGATGTCCCACTTCTCAGTGAGAAGCACCGCATGTCAGCAGGTTCCACCTCTACTGATGATCCCCGTGTACAGTGTGTGTGTGTGTGTGTGTGTGTGTGTGTGTGTGTGTGTGTGTGTGTGTGTGTGTGTGTGTGTGTGTGTGTGTGTGTGTGTGTGTACGCTGTGTGTGTACGCTGTGTGTGCACAGCAGTGTGTGTCTTTGGTGTGTATTAATGTACCAGCCTTGTTCGATGGGGACTCCTCCGCCTCATTTTGTCACAATTTAACCTCTTCATTGTTTTCTTTGTTCACCAGTGTTTATATCACTGATGAACCTGGATGATGGAGCTCTATGGTGCCGACACTGTGATGCCTCCTGCTGTGAGGTGTTTCATGGTGATGTTGTTCCCTCAGTGGAAGACGGCACACTGTGACACATTTCTACATCCACACCAGTTCACACAGTGAGTGTCTCTGTGGATATGGATCGATAATACTGACCCTCTCTTTCTCCTCCTTCTTTCTGTGTTTTGTGCGTTTCGATCTTCTGGAGATCCCAGCAGAGACAAAACCTTTGTGTATCAAACCCACATCTCACCGAAGATCATCCCACATTTCAGCCGAGCGGCAGATCTCAGATTCAGTATCTCACATTCACTGTGTTGTGAAGTGAAAATGACTGGATGCGGACTTAGTTTTCATTGTCAATGAGTCATCTGCATGTACTAAAGACCAGTGCAGCTTCCAGAGGAGAAGCAATGGTTGTTTATTCTTCTATTAAAAAAACAGTTTCTACTTTTCTTAGCGCGGAACGACAAACTGTTTCTAATTACTCTTTATTTACAGTGAAATACTGTCTGAACTCTCTCCTAACCGCAGGAAACTATTTTACAAATTTACTAACATTACAAATTTTCTGCACATACAGTAAATTCAAATGTTGTAAAGAGGTGCAAATAAGTAAAGACGTTGCACTCGTCATTATATCAGCGAAAGTCTAAATGCTAAATGTGGTGGTGTTAAATTGTGCCACCAAAAAACCTGTCTGGCCTTTCGAGGCATGGACCTCACCAGACCTCTGATCACTCCCTCCAGGATATATCAATCTTACAATCTCAATAATTAAAGCAAATTCAAGAAATCTCTAATATTTGCGGGAACTTGCAATTTTGCAAAATTCCTGCGATTTTTTTTTCGCAAAAAATGTCGTGAACAGAAGCTCTGCTGAAATTATTACAACATGAAGTCATCTTTCCAAACAAAACTCACTTTATTAACAAAATAACTCCTCATTTACAATCAGCACAGCGCCGCCCCCTCTCCTCTCACCCTCAAAACAAACTCTGTGCACCAGAAAACTGGAACAAGCAGAAAAACAGGAAGTGACGGGGTTCGTGGGAAATGTGGTCTTATCGTTAATATGAGGAATAATGTACGTTAAATTAGTTTTATACACACTTCTAGCTGAGACTGAACTTTGTTTTTGTGTATAATTCAATTCAATTCAACTTTATTTATATAGCGCCAAATCACAACACGGTTATTTCATGGCACTTAACACATTAAAGTCTTTACAGCAAGACTTTACAATATTACACAGAGAAACCAACAATTCAACAATTCACCAATTCATCAGTTCAACAATTCAACAATTCAACAATTCCCACATAAGCTAGGAGGGAAAAACTCCTCTTTAAGGGAGAAAAACCTCCAACAGAGGGAAGAAAAACTCCCTTTAACAGGAAGAAACCTCCGACAGAACCAGGATCAGAGGTGGGCGGAGTATCTGTTATCAGAACCAGGATCAGAGGTGGGCGGAGCATCTGTTAACAGAACCAGGATCAGAGGTGGGCGGAGCATCTGTTAACAGAACCAGGATCAGAGGTGGGCGGAGCATCTGTTAACAGAACCAGGATCAGGGGTATACAGTCTGTGTTGAATTAACATTACATATAACACAATATATTACAATCAAATATAATGTCAGTGTATTTTACATGTTCCATTTATTGTCAACACGAGAGTTTATACCAACGTTTCTCTTTTCTAAACAGATTATTATGAAAACAGATTCCAAAATATTTAAATAGAAATTTATTGGCTAAGATATTTTTCAGGTTTCCTCTTTGTGGCATTAAAATAATGTTCCACGCATTCCCTCCAAAACCTCTGATAAAACTCAAAGGTCCCAAAAGATCTCTGTAACATAAACAACTTAAAAAACAACTTTATGTTGATTTTTACAGCTACAAACAACCAGGAAATCCACAGTAGTGCCAAAATATGATCTCTAACTCGTGTGTAATCGTGTTCTTGCTTGCTGGCTTTGAGTTCAATAGATTCTCTTTGACAAACCTAAACTTCAGACGTGATGTGGATGAGCTGTTCTCTCCCACCTCCCCGCACCATTATTAGTTCTCCACACTGGATAAAAATCTGCTCCTTTTCCCTTTCATCTCCTTTATCACCATCTGTCTGCACACTCACCCCTCCGAGGTCACTGCTGTCCTTGTTTTTGATTCCTGTAATTGAATTTGGTGGAAAAACAAATGTTCCGAGGAGTCGTCGCCGCACCAAGATGGGAGTTATAAATGTCAGTGGTGAGCTGATTTAGGATGCCCACCTGGTCCTGAAACTGTTGCTCCTCAGAGGTCCACAGAAAAGTGGCTCTGAGCACTTGGCTGCTTTTTATCTCCTCTTTAAAAGGGGAAAGTCTCGTGTTCTCGCTCCGTCGTGTTTTCGGGGAGGACGTGGCATTTTAAAAGGGTCTGTGGGAGGCCTTGGAAGAATGACAGAGTAAGTGCTTCCAGGGTGAAAGGTCAGGGGAGTCCTGAGAGGACGCTGCAGGCTGCACTGTTGTTGACCCGTAGCTGTGTTTCAAGGCTCGAGACATCCTTTAGCTTTCTGAGGAACTCGTGCACAGACAAGAGCTTCATTACTCAAATTTGTGTCAAAGACAAAAGTCCAACAGGAAGTGTGTTTTTTTGCATTCAGAGGCTGTAAAACTGCTTCAGATAAAAGAAGCTGCAGGTTTTGTTGAGCGTTGATGATAAACTGTGCCGTGATTTAAAAGGTTTTGTGCTGCAGAAGACACAAAAGATGTGTCTGATGTTCACTGTGATCAAACTGAGTTCACCACTGTGGTTCAAAGACATATTATCTTACAATAACTGCATTATTTTCAAATAGAGGTTTCCTATGTTTTATTGAATACTGATCTGGAACATTTTGAGGATTAATTTTGTGACTACAAGCCAGTAAGTGTTTGTGAAGATGGAAGTTTTAGATTTTAATATCTAAAACGTTGTTGACAGCGACGTGACCTACACATCATCTGTAAAAGTATCAGCTGATGTAACCGACTGATCACCAAAAAGCCAATTTCATAAGAGTATTATCCAACGAGCAGATGCGGGCGGTTGAGTAACTGTGGGAACATATGGCTCCTGCTCCTCAGTTTCTGTCAACAGCGCTAATCTCCCAGAGAAGTAGCCTGTTTATGAGAGAGCTGCGGTTCCTGTCAACAAAGGTCAGAGGAGGAACTTGAACACACTGACACAGTCCTGCTGAGGAATACTGAAGATGCTGTCTTGAAAAGTGAGATGTGTTACACAGTGAAGGAGGTCAGTGAGGTCAGTGAGGTCAGTTACAGAAGCTCGAGATGCTGCGTGTCCCGGTCAGACCATGAATAGGATTTTAGATTTGTAGATGATATTCTCTCCAGTCTGTAAACACAAGCCTGGCATATGTTAGAATAATTTGGCAAAGTTATGAAGTACAGAGGAACATCATCATTCGTTTGGAGTTTCGTGGAGTTTTTTTGTGATTGTTTTGATCAAGAATGTTTGATTTCGTAGCAGAATTTCCTAAAAATTGTGATGTAATTTGTGGAGTTTTAAGTGAGTTTTTTTTGCAGTCAACCTGTGATTTCTTTAAACACTACCTGATAAACAGTGCAATGACTTCCTGTGATAATAGTCATGCTGCACATAACAGACATATTTTAGTTGCAATAGTTTTTTTGTTTATTTATTGAACAACCATGAGGCTCAAAGTTACAAAACAAAATCACAAAAGTGACGCAGCTTCACAGAACAGACTGTGAACGTAATATAGAGTCTTGCTGGTTGTAAATGAGGAGTTATATTTTGTTAAGAGACGGTTTTGTTTAAAAGACAACATTATGTCATAATACTTTCAGCAGAGCTTCTGTTGATGACATTTTTTTGCAGAAAAATCGCGGTATTTTGCAAAATTACAAGTTCCCGCAAATATTGTGGAGATTTCTTGAACTTTTGTTCATTATTGCGATCGCAAAATCACAGATTGGGAGACGGGTTTCTGGCAAACTGAGGAATCAGATATTCTCTCTCCTTTTAGCTCCGTCTTTGGTCTCCACCATTCTGCGCTAACTCGTCTACATCCGTCTTTCTGCTACTTGGTGTTGAGTCGGTATTGAACAGTTGATTCATTAGAGGTTTCTCTCTGAGAGTGGCTGCCTGCTGTGGCTGACAGCGACGATACGACAGCGGTGAGAGTGAACCAAAACAATGAGCTCAAAGACACTAACAGGCTCCGTAGAGCCGATCGGTGTGACTGTTATCAGACTGCTGAATAGAAGGTCGTCATCACACGTCTGTCCCAACTATATGAGCGAGTAAGAGCCGTTATCAACGACCTATGTGACTGTTTGACAGCGACAGGCATGCCGGACCTTCGTCGTCACGGTAACAATGATAAACACAATGTTAATGATGTGACATGGCTGCAGCATCAAAACTTGTGAAGAAGGTTCAGTAAAATATCCTAGTTTGGGTTTAAATGAGTACTTTGCTTACGTTAGTTATGTTACATACATAGATGACTTACATCTGTAACTCAGACCACAAACAGCGACCTCCTGGGTAAAAGTCCTATATTATATCCCCACCTCCCCAAAATCCTCCTCTTTGCACAAACTGTCACTCTCCTTACTGCGTCACTTGACCTCCTTTGCTCCCTGTGATCATTTTTACGACCACTAGAAGTCATAATTACTGTAAAGTCTCGTCCATACTGTATATCTGGGACAGATGTGGTGATAAACGCTGATTCAACAGTCAGATCGGGTAACGGATCGTCTGGGAACTGCAGAGGTCGTTACTATCACTACTAACAACTCCTTTCAAATACAGTTAGTCATGTGATCTATTGTTATTTTAGCAATAACTTTATACATTCCTATCAGGAGGGAAATAAGTTTTCTCAGTCGTCACGGCCTGGTTTATATATATTTTATTTTTTTATTAACAACGGCCACCGGATTTATTTAACAGGTAGCAAAGAGCAGCACGTTACTCAGGCTGGATGGCAGAAGTGCTGCATTAATATGACACAGATGATAAGAACTGTTTATAAGCTGTTAATGTGATACTTCAGTGAGGATTGAGCATACAGAGAAGGATGTAAAGCACCAGATTTACATGTAAAAGACATAAAATATAGTCATTATAATAGCAAACAGAACTAAATGCTTCTCACTGGAGCTTTGATTTAAACTGAGTGAACTTGTCAGATATATTTTTGCCTCCTGTGTTTGTCAAATTCAACATGTTACTAGATCGAGCTGTGAATTTCTCCTCTCCCAGACTTATTTGATATTAAACAGACAGAACCGATTTGATAATGAACTCGATCTCTTTATTTTCTTCAGAGTATAAATGTGGACCAGCTCAGACAAGGCGCTTCAGCTAAAAATATATTCATAACTGGGATAACAGTATCCATTTTATGATTCAGGTTATATAGTCAAAGAAAAAAACAACAGTGAAAATAAATTATCTAAATAACAATATTAATTATAATAAGAATAATAATAATAAACATTTTCAAATTAGAATTCATAAACCTTTTTTTTGTTTGTTTGCTTGTTTCTTTTGTGAAAATTCCTTTAAAATCGTCCATGAGCAAAAAAATCCAGCATATTTTTATTTAAAGTTGTGAAGGAGATTTCTCTGTCTGGGAACCCCCCCCTCCCCCTGCCCCCCCCCCCCCCCCCCAAAAAAAAATCCCCTCCCCCCATCAGTCTCACACATTTACATTATTCACAGTAACTACAGGCCTGTTCAGCTTGTATTCAACCACGCTGCCGTCCGTTGGGCTGTCAGTGTTTACATGCCGACAGGAAGAGGAATCTGGTACCTACAGATCAGGAGTCCTTCTCTCCGGCCCGCCGTCGGCAAAATCAATCAAGACACAATCAAGATGACGACACACAAACCGCATGTCTGTAACACTGTACACTCTGTCCTCTCGTCAGACCCTCGTCACGTGACCACCTCAGGTGTCCACGTTGCCGTCCTCCCCTCAGCCCATCGCCGTCACCATGTTGGAGTGGTGCGGGTGGCCGAAGGACGGGTGAATGGGGGTGGGCGTGGGGAGCATGTGTCCGGCGTGGCTGAAGGCCTGCAGGTGGCCCATGGACATGTGACCGGCCAGCGAGGCGGCGCTGAAAGGCGAGCTCTTGTCGTGCAGACTTTTGGTGAACTCCTCGTAGCAGTCGCTGCCCCGCTTGCTCTTTTTGGATTTGTGGGACATTTTCCGGTTGCGTGTCTGAATTCCCTCCTTTTTCATGGTCAGAGGCCGGTTCACCTGTGGAGAAGGACAGGTGAGTAAGAAAATGTAGGTTTTTTTATGACATTTGTAAAGTCCTTAAAGACAAGAGCAATATTAACACGAATATTCAATATTTTTATTAATCCCATGAAAAGTCCAAAAACCAACGACACATTCGTCCAGAAGGCTCAAAGCTTTTTTTCCTCTGAGAGCTGCTCATGTTTTGTAACATTTATTCACATAGCTGAGCTCCACCCAAACCAGCTGAATCAGCTTCTTTTATATGAACGATAACAAATTGGTATTCAAAACATACATTTGGTATCACAACAGCTTATATTCAACAGCACGGCCGTGTTTTTTTCTGCTGCGTTGCATACGACTCTTGTTTGGTCAAACTGGTTTGAAAAGTCTCAAATAAATCGTTCTAATATCAGATTTAACTCATAAAATCCAGAGTTTCCCTCTCTTTATAGCTCCGCCCCCTGCTATTGCTATCCAGCTAAGAATATTGTATTTATGTTATTAACCTCATTTGTGAGCAGCCGTTTGTTTCCAGCTCAGTGTGAGAGTCTCTGCTGTTTCTGTCCTCTGATCTCTGTGTGTCTCACTGTGGGCGGAGCTTAACCTCTGCTGTGTTTCTGTCCTCTGATCTCTGTGTGTCTCACTGTGGGCGGAGCTTAACCTCTGCTGTGTTTCTGTCCTCTGATCTCTGTGTGTCTCACTGTGGGCGGAGCTTAACCTCTGCTGTGTTTCTGTCCTCTGATCTCTGTGTCTCGCTGTGGGCGGAGCTTAACCTCTGCTGCACTGACACATGAGGAGCAGACACAGGTGGAGGGAGCGAGGGGAGATGGTCCACTCATTAATCCATCTCGCTGATAGCGTCGTTCTCTCAGACAAGTCCAAAAATAAATAGATAAAACAATACAGCTGGGCGGCCGCTAAATAAGTCTACGTGGGAAACAAACTGCATATTGTTCGAACCGTCAGCGATCTACTCAGGAACGGTTTGCGTTGGACTGGTAGATGATGATCTGCAGGTTGGAGACGTCTTCATGGGTCCTTTCCTACTTTTCTACTCCCTCATTCTGTCCCAATCCTGCCGGTTCCTTCTGAGAATATAAACCTTTAAAAACAAGTTGCATTTGTTGGGGACTACTTTCTGTCGCGGATTCATACACGGTGTATTCACAGCAGCAGAGACATGAATGTGGGATGAAATCAAAATGAACTAGATTGTTGATCATCATGAAGGAACATGTCAGCCAATGCAACGGTGTACTTCACTGACGTGGCAACGACGGCGCTTTACGGAGAAGTCAGTTAAATTAGGCTTCAGCTGCAGTCAGTGGAATGAAATCCTTATTGTTTTATAGAAATCTGCATCTATAGCGGCCGTATCGTCTATTTTAATGCCTCCAGCTTTAATGCTATTCATGTGGAGACCGGCCTTGTGGCGGTCCCACCGAACAACAGTCCCACCATTGTGACTCTCAAGGGGATTACGCCTACCATGGAAACAATAAAGCACAAAGAAAGAAAACACCATCGAGTGCAACAGTGTCTGAGAGTAAAGAAACTCGCTCTCCCTCTTTCCTCCGCGTCCCCGCTCAACAATCAGTGTAACCTGCTCGCTCACTTCCTGTCTCCTCGGCCTCAAACTGGAAATGAGAGGTCAAAGACTCACATTGTGCAGTTTGTAGTAGAGGCCGCAGGCGTTGCACACCGGGTCTCCGTTAGCATTGCGCCTCCAGAGCGTGGTGGTGGTCGTCTGACAGTTCGCACAACAGGTGCCTGCTCGTCTGGCAGCCGACTGAGGACAAATACAGATGGAGCTTTGATTAGAGTACTAAAGGACAATCAATTCATATTCCTTTCATTAGGTACAATATGTAATCAGTTCACCTTTCTATTCTCTCTAACAGTAGTGTGACAATTAAAGCTTATTTTCACTCTAGAATTACTTAATTTGGATGAAGTAGTTTGAATTAATTTGTCTAAAAAAAAAAGCCTAATTACTTGTTCACGGAGATCATCGTGACAGTTTTAGATGTCTTGATATTCAGTTACAATCATAAAAAACTAGTATGAACAGCAAGTAACATCTTAAAGAACTGGAAGCAGGAAATCATGTCATATTTGTGAGCAATCAATGTTCACAGCTGTTGCAGATTAATTTTCTGTTCATTAACAAATGGATTTATGGCCAATTTAGTTCATGTCAGGAACTATTTTTAACTGCAGAGTTCAAAGGAAAAATTTTAAAACAAGAATAAATGTGATTTTTTTTTTAAATTCCGTAAAGCCTCCATTTATTTTAATTCTGTGCAATTTTTTTGTTCTTTTATTAGTTTAAAAAGACAAAATTAGGAGCCCAGAAAGTCTCATATCATTTATAATGGACACTTTACAGATGATTATTTCGCGCTTTAAACTGAGTTCAAATGAATCCAACACTCTGCACCCTCCTTTAAAAAATGCTCCATTGATTGTGTTGCCCTAAAAATCACGACGTGTGTGTAGTTTCTTTTTCCTGCAGAGTCCCCGGTAGCTCCCAGTGTTCCCACTCCTTTTTATTTATTTATTTATTTATTTATTTATTTTTCAATGAAATCCACTGCACATTTCTTTCTGCGTGGTGGACTCCGCGCTGACCAGCACAGACTGAGGTCTGGGCCTGTAGTGTGCAGGCCGCAGGAGGAAGCGGGCTGCGGCCCCCGCTGCTTTATCTGGCCCCCGCTGCTTTATCTGGCCCCCGCTGCTTTATCTGGCCCCCGCTGCTTTATCTGGCCCGGTCAGATATCCGGATCGGAAACAACTGCAAGGCTGCTGCCACTGAGCGCGAGACGCCGCGGAGCTCCGCGCGCCCCGGGCCGAGCTGCACGGAAGCCAGCCCTGATGGACGACCGTGCATGTGTGCATTTATAGTCGAATATATTCTCCAAGAAAGCGACAGTTGTTTTCCGGCTGATGTTTCGGTTTATTAGATTTAGTCCGCGCGCGTCGACAGACTTTCATCAATTTAGGGAAACAAAACCGCTTGAAAAAAATCATCTTGTGGCTGAATTGTGGACTATGAATCACAAAAGTTCGGAATAGATGTCCGTCTCTTTCTCAGCAGCTTTTCTTTATTGCAGTGCGCGAGTTAAGTTGTTGATGTGCGATTTCAATGTTGCTGCTAATGGTTAGAAAATGCCACTTTTAAAGAACAAATACTCCGTTTGGGTTTAAATCGGTAGTTTGTTCAAGCCGCCCTGAAGTGTTGCTGCAGTGGTTCCTTCAAAATAAAACGACATCAGAGTGTTGAGGCGTCCTGGTGGCTCGTGGCCGAACACTGTTGATGAGCCTTCTCCTGCTTTAATGAGCAATGAGTGTTGACTCTGCAAATACTGTCTTCATTTCACAGCTGCAGACATGAGTCCAATCAGAGATGTCCCTTTATACTCTGCAGCCAAATACAAATACAAATACAAAGATGATGCAGGTAAATTTAGATTTGATTTAAAGTAGCTTCACTAAAACGGTGACTCCCTGGTGGTAAATGCTTTTATTTGAAAGTGATCATTAGGATGGTGTGACATGGAGCTGAATGCTGACCCAACACTGATATTTGAAGTAGTTCATGATGGGAAATATCTGTTTTATCTGTTGCGTGATGTTCTAGTTTCCCACTGTACCTTTAAAAAGCCTTTTTTTTTTTAAATTTTTTTAGGTTTGTGACATTTCACATCATGCATTAACAGTTTATTTAGCTTAAGAAGTAGGCTAATTCTCTCTAACCGCTGGACAAGTAATCTTGTTTAAAAAAAAATCAGTATCACCAAAATTAGAGACAAATTTCCCGACACAGCGACCTTCATTTTGAGACCTCGGCCTACAAATTTGAAAAGGTCGGCGCTGCAGCACACAGCAGCACGACGAGGTGTCAGCGAGGCCCTGTGTTGTTCTGGGGGACGACATGCTGTCCGTGCTATCAGTGACAGTATCAGAAGTAGCTGGAATACCGATAACACAAACACAGGCCGAGCTGAAGGAGCAGGAGGTGAGCGGGAAACACAATTCCTGGAAACTGATCGGGAAAATATAACTTTCCTGGAATTGTCCCTCCTCTGCCTCCCTCCTTCACTTTACACTCTTTATTTACTACCCTTCACACACACACACACACACACACACACACACACACACACACACGCGCGCTCCGGGGACTCACCAGCCTGCGTTTGGGTTTGATGAGCGGCCGGTTCTGGCCGTTCATCTTGTGGTACAGTCCGCAGGCGTTGCACAGGTAGTGTCCGGTGCTGTCGCGTCTCCACAGAGGCGTCGACGTGGCGCCGCAGTTCACACACTCCCGGCCCTCTGAAGGACGACACACACACACATCTGTGAAATCACAAACCGCTTTACAAAGCAGATAATCAGGCCGGCACATCGGTTGGACACGCATGATTTCAGAGTCTGTTTTCATCGGTTTGAGTTCGGTTCACATCGTTTCTGTTCCCACCGGCTCTTTGTTTGTAAGAGGAAAACAACTCTTTTACAGTTTACATTACAGAAGCACCGAGCAGCCGAAAAAGAGTTTATTGTTCGAGTACTTCCTCCGTGCTTTCACCCGCCGCTTCTAAAACATCATTTCAACATGAATTCTTTATTTTTAAAAGAAATTTCCCTCAGCAGACATTTATTACCACTTTGTGACATAAATCTGAGTTTAACCTTTGACCTTTGAACATTCGCACAGCAAAACAACCCCCAGGAAATAATTTAATGTAATAAAACCGTCTTCTTTTTTTTTTTTTTTTTTTTTAAC
Organism: Embiotoca jacksoni; assembly: GCF_022577435.1. NCBI lineage: Eukaryota > Metazoa > Chordata > Actinopteri > Embiotocidae > Embiotoca > Embiotoca jacksoni. The sequence continues at coordinate 1,943,518 of NW_027185229.1, read as the reverse complement.
TTAATAGCAGCAACAACTGTCCTATGACCCGTAATTATTTTGCAGTACATTTCTGTCCTGTTTCATGAGAGAAGTTCTGCTGGTGTGGAACAGAAGCTGTAATCAGATCACAACGTGGACAACATGTTGTGACGGAGCAGCGGCTCTCGGCCGGACTCGGAGATTTTGTCTCCGAGCACCTGCACATCTTCCTCTCACACCTCTGGGCCGGATCCAGTTCACTCAGGCATCATCACACAGTCACGCTTAACAAAAGAGGATTATAGATCTGTGGAGTGGCTCCGGCCTCTCGTCGTTTATTAGGGGGGAAATATTTCTACTATTATAAAGAGTATTTTTTTTAAATTTTTTTATTTATTTATTTATTTTTTTTTAATCCAATTTACAAAATGATGCTCAACTCACAGTCTGCACAGTTTAGGCTGCATTCAATGTAATTTATGGAGAAACTCAAAAGAACTGAATCACATAATTTGTAATCTGGCAATTTTGAATTATAATTTAAATTATAATAAAATAAGAGAGAGTTTATCCTTCCTGACAGGTTGCGTTTGCCATAAAACGTTTTGTTTTAATAATAAAAAATTTTGATTATTTTTTCTCACTTGATAATTTTATTAATTCTTTCAGATTGGCAATGTTCTTCTTCTTATTGTTATTTATATTGAAGCTAATTCCATTTTAATAGTTTTGTACAATTGTGTGTGTTTATAATTAACGACAGAGTGAATTAATCCTCTTATAAGAAGAAAAAAAAACAACACAATAGGCCAGTGTATGAATTTTAAACATTTGAAAACAGATTGCAAACCGATGCAAAGCTGTTGAATTGAACAAACACACAGATGGATTAATATCATGCAGCAGAGTGCCACGCGGCGTTTTAAAACCGTATTAAGTTGCTTTGTTGTTGTTTGAGAGCTGCGACCTGCAGGTTTAGTTTACTGACTCGAGCTCTGCAGATGAAAACAGACCTGATAAGATCCTTCTATAAACGACAGAGCAGATTTAATTTTCTTTCTTATATTTGGGGTGTGGTGCGGGCTGTTTACCGGAGGACTCACCGGTGCAGGACCGTGTCTTGCCTTTGTTCTTGTGGGTGAAGCCGGACGATCCCAGCAGGCTGCCCGGGTGGAACAGGCTGCCGCCGTACTCGTGGGCCGACGGGAGAGAGTAGGGGCCGTATGTCGGTATGTGGTGGTGGGTGGAGGGGGTCTGGGCGCTCATCGAGGCCAGGCTGTTCCTCAGCGGACTGCAGCCCTCCATCTTCATGCCCTCCGGTAACGACACTTGGTATTTGATAGATTCCTTCTCGTCCATTCTGGTGGCGGAGGACGCCGGGGACGCGGCCCCCGGGTCCGGGGACACGTCCTTGGGCGGTGTGGGGGGGAAGGTGTAGAGGTGCGAGCTGGAGTGGGACGGCGGCGTTAACGAGGATGCGGAGACCGTGTTGGAGCTGCTGCTGCACGGGTAGACGGCGGACAGGGCGCCGGGGGACGCGGAGCCCGGGTGGTGCAGGCTGGGCTTGCTGAAGGGGCTGACGGCCCAGGCGTTGTGGTGGTGAGCCGACAGGGCCGCTTTCCCCCCGTCCAGCCATGAGATCCCCGGGCTGTGGAGGAGGTGAGGCCGGCAGACCTGAGTCCCCGTCAGACGAGCTGGGAAACAACACAACACGTTTTCTTCTCATTCAGACTGGAAGGGTTCAACATGCTCGAAATAACGGAGACTTGTTGATTCACCGGTCACATTTAAACATGCAAATAAAGCAGAATGCACCAATTATACCAGGTTTTAATTTAACTAAATTCAAAACATTTAAAACCTGTTTGCAGGTTAAAGCTTCAATAAAATAAAACTTTTATAATATATTTAAAGTTGGTTGAGAATGCAACAATAAACATGTTCGATTATCGGCACAAAAAATTAAAATGAAAACAAACCAGTTTCTCATTTGAATAATACAAAAAAATTCAACATCCAGAGATTTGCTGTTTTGCACGTGCAGGAAAGTGTTTTCTGCTTTCCTTGTGATAAGTTCGTGTGTTTGCTGAAGCTCCGTCTCACCGTGCGCTTGGCTGTAGGACACCCGGGCCCTGGCCGGGTTGTGGTAGTACGGGTTTCCCTGCGAGTCGAGGTGATTAAAGAAAACATCCACCTCGTCCGGAGGCAGCAGCTGCGCCGTGGGCTCCATGTAGTTGTGCCCCAGGCCCGGGTGGTGAGAGTCGGGGTGTTGTCCGTTCAGCACGGCGTGGTGGTGCATCCAGCGGGGCTGATCAGCCGCCACGTCCATCTCCGCGGCTCTCCAAGTGTTTTCAAAGAATATCCAGTAATTATCCGTCCCGCGTCCTCACGGTGTCCATCCACAGCAGCGTCCCTCTGAGTTAGATTCCTGTCCTCTCCGGGACATGGAGTCGTGTTTCACACTGGAAACCTGCAGCGGGCAAACAGCAGATGTTAATATTTTACAGGCGGAGGTGGTGTGCAGCCCGGGATCTGTTTGGGAGCATCCGTCCTCGAGACGCAGCGCTCGTGCACACTCCTCTTCTGGTGCATGTAATGATGCAATTTAAGAAAATAGAAAATAATCTCCACCCACCATATTTACTAGCACATCCCAGCCCTGTGCTCCTTTGGCACCCAGTGACAGAGAAACGAGCCCTACCTTCACCACAGCTTCATCCACTGCGCCTCTCTGGAAAGCTGCTCTCCGCCGGTCTCCTCCAGGTTTTGGTTGCAGTGTGTCAGACTCAACTGTGTCCGCTGGGACTTCAGGCAACACGTCTAACTCTGGCTGACAGCGCGGGGCCAGGCTTGTTAAACTCAGGGGGGCGGAGTCTCCAGGAAAGCTTGACTCAGCCAATTACGCAGCGCCTTTTTATATCCACACAACCCGAGAGGCAGAAACACCGAGATATTGCTGTCATATTCATGTCGACATCGTCTGGCTGCTCGGGGACAGGCCTGCAGGACTTTTGTGGAATTTAATGTTTCATCACCACCAAAGAAAAACATCCATTTGAAATGAAAAGGCAATTTAAAGACGTATTGTCACATCACTTTGTAGTGTTCAGAAAACAAAAAAACAACAATAATAGACTGTTCGTGTTAAATAAAGCGAGTTAGATTGAGATTCATTTCATATTTATTTCAGATTATGAGGCGTTAAAGCACAGCTCGGTGCTGCTAAATGTGGGCTCATATTTATATAAAAATAGGTCTAATAATAATAATTATAATAATAATAATAGTCGTTTAATGGCTGAAAGTTCAGTATCCCCTCCCCTTCTCCCTCCCTCCCTCCCTCCCTGTGCACTCTACTCGCGCGTGATTGACAGACAATAATTGGAGAGGGAGCGCGTGCAGCCCCGACAGACCGGCACTGCCGCCTCCTTGACGCCGTTTCCTGACGTCAGAGCATTTTAGAGGAGAAGAGAAAAAAAAAGCAGATTGAGCAGGACATGAACTTTTTCCAGCTCAGAGGGAGACAGGGGGGGGGGGGGGATGGGGGGGGATGGGGGGGTCGCCCTCAGACTGTGTGCTGTTGTCCCGGCGGATGAACTCGAGGAAGGACACCGCAACTGATATTTACACTGTGGCAGCATCAATAATAGATGAAGAACATCCTCCAGACTCTGCTGTGATTTCGAAGAACAGGCCAACAAACACGGAGCGGCAAAGTTTTAGAGAATGGAGCGTTTAGATTATATTAGATTATAATATATTAGATTACATTAGATTACATTAGATTCGATTGGATTACATAGTTTAAATGTGGTCAATGAGGAAGTTCTTTTTGCAGAAATTGGATTTTCTGACATTATGAACTAATCTAGAAAAGGTTTTACCTTAAAAAAAAAAAGAAACCTATCTATCTATCTATCTATCTATCTATCTATCTATCTATCTATCTATCTATCTATCTATCTATCTATCTATCTATCTATCTATCTATCTATCTATCTATCTATCTATCTAAAATAATAATTTAATAAAAGTGCACGAGGAAAACAGCAACTTTAAATGATTTATATATACATCTTTTTTTCAATACTGTTTGTACTGAATGTCATTATTAATGCAGAGATGGAGAACAATTCCTTCCTTTTAATCGGTATATTAAGAGGAAATCGCCGGTGTGGAGGACACCAGAGGGACGCGCGCGCAGTATTAGAGCTCATCAGCATGATAATGTGGAAATACACATGCTTGGAGTGGGAGCCCTTTTGATCTGGCCTGGCGATAAAACCTTATCGGCGGAGAACATCCACTTCCATTTTAGGATTTGACATTAATTCAATCCGCCCCCCACACATCCATCCCTTCCTTTCTGGTTTTGTATTATTTACGGCGCTTTTTCTCACACGAGCTCAGGAGAAAGGAGAGAGGTCTCCTCTGATTCAGCTCTGAGGATTTCATTAGAGGACTAATACGGTTTTACCTCATAATAATAATAATCATAATAATTGTATTTGTATAGCACCTTTTATACAAGAAGTGCAGCTCAAAGTGCTTTACAATAATAAAGATTAAAACAAATGAAACGTGTTGTCAATATAAATTAGCTTTTGCCAATTTTTTGTACATGTTTGGAAGCGCAGTGAATTTTGTAAAGTGTGAATTATTATTATTATGATCTTATTTTTGCTGTTGTTTTTAAAAGATATTTTTCAATCCAAATAGTTATTCAGTGTTGCATTGATGTGTGTGTGAGAAGGAGATGGAAGGAGCTGCAGGATCCTCGGATCCCTCTGATTATAGCCCATCCCGGGGTAATTTTTCATCGGTGCAGGCTAATCTTTGTTCTTTGTGAAGATAATAAATAGCCTAATCGTTATCAGCGAGCTGCTGGAGGTGTCGGGGAGAATGGGGCTGATCGGCCCGGGAAACGGGCTCCAAAGTGCCGCGGAATAAATGGCATTTCTTATCTCTCCCTCCCAGATTATCGCCGCCTTTTCAAACTCGCACAACAAATACATCTAATGCGGGGAATGCATCACTTATACTGGACCAGATCTGTGTGAATGATTGATGCCCAGATAGATAGATAGAGGAGGGGGGAGGAGAGGGGGGATCATGAGGGCTATTATTTACAACTTTAATGTTCTGCATGTGCAAAGACTTTATTCGGCGTATTAAATACAGCCAGCTTTCCCATTATTTTTTAGGTTATCTGCGGGAGCCATCTGAGGTTCCGGTTCTTTGCTGTGCTATCTTATTTCTTTCATCTGGGATTTTACTGGATAAGAGTTGAACAAACGCAGCCGCTTCCACACACGGAGAAAAATATATTTGAATAATGTTTTAATTTTGCAAATCCAAGGAATAGCGGTATTAATCCACGTATTGAGACGGTTTGGTTACAAACAGGCCTCCTAGATTTACTGGATAGTTGAAAATCAAAGGCAGAGACCACTGTGGTATTTATTCATTTATTTATTCACCCTTTATTTTGGTTTAAACCCTTCAGCACTTTATTTGATCTTGGATAAATGTGCACCTTTAACTAATAAAGACAATAAAAATAAGTCATTTTAGACCAAAATCTGAACGTAACCCTGCAGGAGATGTTATTTTAACTTTTAGATAAAAAAAATATCCTCCAACTAAATATCTAAAAATGGGAACAGATAACATAATTTGCAAATAAAAAGATTAAAAAAACAAACCCCACTATATTTACACAATAATCATATTGTTAGTCAAATAAATGTTTATCATGATTCATACAAAGGTAAAAAATAAAATGTATGTCCTGTTAGACATAAAAAGAATGAAGAGACACCTCTATTAAATAAACCTTTGTGCATGAGTGTGTGTGTGTGCAGAAAAAGGTATTTCTCCAACATATACAAACTGGATGCTTAATAACTTGGCAGCTGCAGCAGCCCTGGGTGCTGCTGATGGTCTCCAGGGCAACGCTGATAACAGCGCAGTCATTTTCCATATCTTACAGTCTATTATATTCAAGGATTAGTTCTCCTTCCCGAAAAGGTCAAACATAAAGTCAAACCAGGCAGGAGTCCTCCTCCTCCTCCTCCTCCTCCTCCTCCTCCTCCTCCTCATCCACCTCCTCCTCCTCCTCTTCCTCCTCTTCCTCATTCCCCCCACAATGACCGAGCATTTCCCATTTTTTCATATTATCTGTTTAAACCAGCGCGGTGACCTCTGCTGACACGCTTTGATAGATGCAAACCTCCCTTAATGCTCCACTGATTTTCTCTTGAGGACTCTTTCTGTTTTTATCTCCTGTTAACAGTTCCTATAATTATATTTGTTTTCTGTTTTCCATCTTTTATCTGACTAAAATCACAGTTTCTTCACCTGATTTGTTCACTGAGACCCATCACGGCTTTCTGAGGACTCAAGAGACACAAACAAAAGATGAGCTGATATGAGAGTTCACCGGCAGCATGCAGGGATGTGCAACATTTGGTCCGGCTGTATAAATCCACAGGGCTGCGTTCACAAAACTTCACATGAGGCTAAAAGTGGGTCCTGACCGGCTGAGCTGGAGATACTCAGGACAAGAGGGTGGTGTCGGCCCTCACTTTCTTCTACAAACCCCCTTCAGTGATATAAAAGTTGCTCAACTACTTCCTGCATTGCTGATGAACTGATAACTGACTGTAAGAATTATTCCTGAAACTAAAAATATCCCATTTAGATCGACATTTGTTAACAAGCTGGCTGCACATTAAATTACAACAAAAATTGGAAAAAAATAAAGCGGATTTCAAGGGAATTGATGTTCCTTGAAATGTATAACCACCCCATCAAATATAGAAGATTAAAAAAACAAAAGTTGATTTAATTTGAGTTTTTTCTTAATCTTAATTCAAATGTTTTGATGAATTATTTGAATTTAATTAATTGTTTTAATTTAATCTAATTCAATTTGCATTTTTAGTTAATAGCTTGTTTTTAGTTGCATTAAAATGTGTTTGATTCAATGTAATGTTTTGCTTATTTTATTAATAAAAAAAATGTATTTCAACTTTTGTAATTTTGTATTTATTTGATTGAATTTAACGTTGACTGTCACAGAGTAGTACATTCAGGAGGATGATGTCACCCGTCTCTTCTCTCCTTCACTCAGTAAAAACTCTCAGCAGCTCTGAATCTCCTGAAAGAGGAAACTTTTACTTTTTAATTCTCAGTCACTCATTAAAAAAAACTCCTCATGGAGAGAGATGAGACATTTTGATGCTGCAGGTTAGAATAATCAGGCGAACAGTGACACCTAGAGGACAGGAGGTGATCTGCTCATCCTGATATGAAACCTCTGCTGCCTCCTCCTGAATTCATCCTCTCATCTAAAGACTGAGTGTTGTTTACCTCTTTATTTCTCACAGATGGAACAACACATCACTGAATCATAAGACCTTTATCAACCTCAACTCAGCCGAGCATCTGTAGATGAGATCGACATGTTTCCAAACTCCAAATGAATCTCTTCACTTCAGGAAGAGGCTATTTAGCAGAATATAAAGGGATTAAAAGAGTCCCCTCTTCTACCAGCTGCAACATTAAAGTGATTCGTATTCATACTGTAATCCAATAATATAATATCATGCGTTGTTCTGTCTCTCCAGTATCTCTTAATGTCCCTGCTCGCCGTGTCGTCCTGAGAAGTGATCACAGGTCAGAGGTTCAGAAGTTCACTTCCTGCCCAGAGAGCAGCAGGAAGTGAGAGTTTACAAAACCTTGTCACTAACCACCTGTCAATCAATCTCTGTCTCACCGGAGCTGTCGGGGGAGTTGAAGAATTCCAAACAAGTCGGTCGTCAGTTTCACATCGTTATTCCTTTATTTTGTCTTTGAGAGAATCAACTCCCCCGTGATGTGTGTCTGCAAGAGAAATATAGTCTGCATAACATGGAGTTTTCATGTTTTCTGATTTGTCCATAAATGTGACATGAAAACAATAAACTAGATGAACAAGTACAAGTATTTTAATGGCTTCAAAAAAGCTTTCTGAATCTTATTTTCTAATGAATGAGGGCACCGATGGTGCGAAAGCCCTGTTGTTCTTCAAGGAATTATTATTACGCGTTATTATTATTCTCTATAAACAACTGCATTTTTGGGGATCTTTATCATGTTCAAAAACTCATGAAAGTTGATACACGCGTCTCTCCTGGCAAAAAATTTCATATTTTAGTGGAGTCGTGAGGGGGCGTGGCCAAATGGCTCACTAGCTAAAGAGATGCCCCGGCGGCTACCTTTACCTACATGCACGAAATTCGGTGGACATGTGTATCACACAGAGACGTACAAAAAAAATGACATCGCACTATTATGTCAAGTCAACAGGAGGTCCGCCATTTTGAATTTAGTTGCCATTTTTGGCGATTCACACGTTGTACTTTAACGAACTCCTCCTACAGATTTTGTCAGACCGACTTGAAATTTAGTCTGCGCAATCTTAACATGTTTGGAATTAAAAGTTATCAAAAGAATTAGATTTAGTTGATCGGTTCACGGAGAGCGAGTCCCCCTAAGGGTAAACCACAGGGTTTCGGGATTGCTGGTTTCGGATTTGCGGTGTAAATGCAGTCATACTAATACCAAACCAAAGGTCAACAACAATACAAAAACTCAGACAAAAATAAAAATCAATAACAGAAAATAAAGAGTGTGTCTAAAGCTTGAGGTTTCTGCTTGCAGTTTTAATAGACTTTGTATTTGATGAGAGAAGTTGAATGGGAGTCTATGGAGCCGGAGGCTTTTTGGAGCCGACCTCTAGTGGCACTCGCTGGTATTGCAGCTGAAGACACTTCATTTTTCAGACCTGGAAGCTACGAACACTTTTATATCCAGTCTGTGGTTGAAATATATCAAAGTAGTGGACTGACTGACTGATCATCACCTCACTAGAGTTATTTCCATGTTTAAAACTGAAAATAAGATCAGAAAGATGAACAATGTCTCGTGTTTATCTCAGTGAAGGAAGTTTCAATCCGTAGAGGAAACAATGACGAAAGAGATGTTACAGAAGTTTATGACCGACATCCATGAGTGTTTTATTGGATAAAGACTGAGTGTGTGTGTGTGTGTGTGTGTGTGTGTGTGTGTGTGTGTGTGTGTGTGTGTGTGTGTGTGCGTGCGTGCGTGTGTGTGTGTGTGTGCGTGTGTGTGTGTGTGCGTGTGTGTGTGTGTGTGTGTGTGTGTGTGTGTGCTTTGTTTACAGTCTGATTGTGCGTCTCTCTGCTCCTTCTGATCCTCAGTGATTCAGAGACGATAAATCCTCCGACTTCCCTCCTCTTCCTCTGAAGGAATTCCGGCTGCTTTGCTTAAGCTGATTCTGCAGAGCTAACCCAACCTGTCTGTCACACACACACACACACACACACACACACACACACACACACACACACACACACACACACACACACACACACACACACAGGCACAGATCCATCACTTGTCATTATGTCTTTGTATGAAAAGATGCCTCTCATAGCGCAAACCAAATCTTTGTCCCTTGCTGCTGCTCAAGCCGAGGACACTAAAGTCATGAGATTGCAGCATGTGTGTGTGTGTGTGTGTATATGTGTGTGTGTGTGTGTGTGCGTGCGTGTGCGTGTGTGTGTGTGTGTGTGTGTGTGTGTGTGTGTGTGTGTGTGTGTGTGTGTGTGTGTGTGTGTGTGTACTGTCACTCCCACCACAACTCTCTGCAGGTGCAAGAGGAAAAAGCGACCGAGAAGAGAAACAGAGGTGACCAGTGGGCTGCGTTACCACATCCTTCATACTGAACCTCACATCTTCGACACACACACACACACGCACACGCACACGCACACGCACACGCACACACACACACACACACACACACACACACACACACACACACACACACATTGTCTCTTGCTCTCCTCGTGTTTCATGATTTGACAGGCCATGTGTGTACCTGTTGGATTGTTATTTTTCAGACGGTTTGCTGGTGTTTGTTGTGGATTATGATGAGTCATCACGTTTCCTTCGTACGTTTACGTGTATTATCAGATTAGATAATCCTTTGATTTGAGGGAAAAAGACATCTGCCCCATCAGCGTTTTCCATCTCCTCACCTTTTCTCCTTCTTACCTTCACATCAGCGAGACGGTTCTGTGGATTATGATGGAAGAGCAGCATCAGATGCTCCGAGAGGAAACCGCCTGCAGGCGTATATAATGATGCTGCACCTCCTCCAGGAGATCACCTCTGCGATGTGGTAGACGGGGACATTTGTAGCACGACAACAGACAAAATCTGCAGAAATGATGTGAAGCACTGACGTCACCATGAGGCCGAATCTCTGAGCAACGTTTCCAACTTCTTTTTAAACCCCAATGAGTTGAGGTGTTTGAGAGCAAATCGAGGCTCCGTCATGTTAATGTGGAGCTCCGAATAATAATAATAATAATAATAATAATAATAATAATAATAATAATAATAATAATACAGGCTCAGTGAGTGTTAAGTACTGCGACAAGAAAAACAGGTACTGCATCTAAAAACTGTGAGTTCATCACTACCAGCATTATGTAGAAAAAATGTCCCCTTGGGGATTAATAAAGTAACTATCTATCTAGTCATTTAATCCAGAGGGGCCAAAAGTCTCTGCAATGAAGGGCCAAAATCACAAAATTTAATTTTATTAAAATATAATAGGTTTGACAGAAAATTAACATTCCACCCCCCAAAAAAATGTTAATCTGCAAGTCATTTTATTATTTTGCAGAAATTCTTGTCAAAATCAGTCGTCTGGCAAATTTTCTCAAATTAGTTTCTTTTCTAATGTGATTTAAAAGAGAAACTCAACAGATGCTGTTCATGTTTTAGCTGCACAACATTTATATGTTCATATTCATTACAGGGATTTTACAGCACTGAAGAATAAGGATGATTAGCATGAGCTTGGCAAATATAGTGGGCCAACACATAGAAGATGCGGACCTAAATCGGCCCACGGGCCACAAATTGAGCCACTAATCTATTGTTAATGTAAGAAGACTGATTAAAGCTGCTTTAAAGGA
>NW_027185229.1:1920000-1927500 GCF_022577435.1 Embiotoca jacksoni | reverse complement strand
TGAAAATTATCCTTTCAGAAGATGTTGTATCATTTGGAAGAATAATTTTTATCCTTACAGTTTACTGAGAAAGTTACAGTTTTCTTGTCCGGTGTTTTTCACATTGATGGTGCAGAATAAGTTGTTTTGAATGAAAACATCGCCATCTCTCATGTTTCTCCACTGATTTATTCAGGTTTTTCTTTAAAAAATGTGCCATCTGTCACTGCAAAAAAAACAAAAAACACAACCTCATGATGCGCTGACACTTGAACCAGGTGAGTTTATCTCAGTACATCATGAAGTCTATAAAATGAACATTTTTCTTTCCGTAGGCTGATAATATGGTTTTGAAATATATTTCATATAAAGACTTTTTGATTGAAGGCCCCAATATTTAAAGTTTTCATTTATCAAGATTAAATCCATGTGCTGATGTGACAGATCTGACTGACGGAGAAAACAACCCAACAAGTGTGATCCTCAGGTACCTGTGATCATCTACTACAGGTGTGTGTGATCATCTACTACAGGTGTGTGTGATCATCTACTACAGGTGTGTGTGAGATCATCTACTACAGGTGTGTGTGATCATCTACTACAGGTGTGTGTGATCATCTACTACAGGTGTGTGTGATCATCTACTACAGGTGTGTGTGATCATCTATTACAGGTGTGTGTGATCATCTATTACAGGTGTGTGTGTGTGATCATCTACTACAGGTGTGTGATCATCTACTACAGGTGTGTGTGTGATCATCTACTACAGGTGTGTGTGATCATCTACTATAGGTGTGTGTGATCATCTACTATAGGTGTGTGTGATCATCTACTATAGGTGTGTGTGATCATCTACTATAGGTGTGTGTGATCATCTACTATAGGTGTGTGTGATCATCTTCTACAGGTGTGTGTGATCATCTATTACAGGTGTGTGATCATCTACTACAGGTGTGTGTGATCATCTACTACAGGTGTGTGTGTGTGAGATCATCTACTACAGGTGTGTGTGTGATCATCGACTACAGGTGTGTGTGATCATCTATTACTGGTGTGTGATCATATACTACAGGTGTGTGTGATCATCTACTACAGGTGTGTGTGATCATCTACTACAGGTGTGTGTGATCATCTACTACAGGTGTGTGTGATCATCTACTACAGGTGTGTGTGTGTGAGATCATCTACTACAGGTGTGTGTGTGATCATCGACTACAGGTGTGTGTGATCATCTATTACTGGTGTGTGATCATATACTACAGGTGTGTGTGATCATCTACTACAGGTGTGTGTGATCATCTACTACAGGTGTGTGTGATCATCTTCTACAGGTGTGTGTGATCATCTATTACAGGTGTGTGATCATCTACTACAGGTGTGTGTGTGATCATCTACTACAGGTGTGTGTGATCATCTACTACAGGTGTGTGTCTGCTGTGCTTCACCTCTGGGCCTCCGAGGCCACTCTGAAGTTGCTGTAGGTGGCCTGCCGCCTCTGTTGGTGCCAGTCCTCCAGCTCGATGCGGAGTTGGTGGTGTCCGGCGGAGGTGAGGGCGGTCAGCGCTGCGTTACCCAGCCAGTGTTCTCCCTGCAGGCTGCCAAAGCCCTCCCGGTACTCCTGCCACGTCCTGTTGAAGTCCAGCGAGCCGTCCTGGCGAGTCTGGATCACCGTCCACCCGCCTCCCGCCGTCTCCATGTCACATTTAGCCTGAGACAAACAAAGAAGTCTAGATTTGACTGATCTCCAGTGTTTTGGGGGTCTGTCTGCGGTTTACGGGTGAGTCTGAAGTACCTCCACCGCCGGGCCGTGCAGGTCCGGCTGGATGGTGTAGATTCCGTTGTCTTTGATACCGAGCCTGTAAATCTCTGCACAGTCCCGAGGATGTGACCTCTCCAGGGGGGCAACTGAGAGCCACACACAGCACATCTTCATTCAGCTTATTAATCATTAAAACAAGATCATGTGATCGCCCCGATGCCCTCACCTGTGGGCGGATGATGCGTGATGCTCTTGAGGAACAGCAGCAGGTCTTTCTCCCCCTCTCGTCCCACCGCTGCACTCTCTGTCACCCCGGAGAAAGATTAGGTTATCGGTGAGACACATCGCTCGGCTTTCAGCGGCTCAAAATAGAAGCTCTGTCTTCATTTACTTCACACACGGGTTGTATGATCTCTCTTTAAAGCTGCTTCACATCGTCAGCTCCAGCCTGTGAGTGTGCGGGTCTCAGTGCAGCTAAATTCCGATGCACTCACCTATGACCGACACTCAGCAGGCCTCATTGAGCCTCTGTTTACTATGTGTGGGGGAGTGACTGCTGGCATCTGTGTGTGTGTGTGTGTGTGTGTACATGTTTGTCCGTGTGCTGCAGAGGTGGGGGGGATATAAATGTGTGCGACTCACCCAGCCGTTTGGCCATCGCCCCGAGGGCCTGGCTGTGACAGTGGAGGTCACACTCTGTCAGCACGGCCGCCATTAACGCCAGGATGGCCCCCAGAGAGCTGCTCTCCTGGCCCCCCGGACTCCAGGGCCCCCCGGTCTCCTGGAGGGAGCGCATGCAGCGCTGCAGCTGAACCAGCCGCTCTTTGACACCGCCGGCCTGCAAGACAGGTACTTTCTTTATGACACGCGGCGTTGCACATTAAAGGGAGTAAAAGTGCATCCTTTATTTTGGAAGATGACTCCTCGAAGGTCGACACTCAGCCCGTCTCTTACACTTACATCAGCCTTTGTTATCATGTCCCTCACACACCTGTTGCTGCATGAGCTCAGCACAACCATATGATGAGGACATTTTTAAAGCGGACCTAATTTTATCCCTCCTTTGATTGCCGCCACTCGCCGCTCCACGGCTGCTGTTAGGTGGTGCCAAGTTTAGTGTCCCAGGAGACGGGACCTGCTGGCACATGAACATGTCTGCTTCATCTCACGCTCACATGGCTGCTTTTAAAGTTACAAACTACAAACCTCATTTTGAAAAGTGCAGCAGATGAGCTGCCTGTCTCGTCATGTCACTCACTTTATGCTGCACCTGGGGGAAGTCGCCTCTGTGCTCCGCCCGCCGAGGAACATCTGAGATGGCTGGAAGTGAAACCCCCATCCTGCAGACGGATGTCCCGGTCTGACCCTCACAGGCCGCCGTCCCCGGAGCGGCGGGTGCAGCCACCAGACTGTCCCTGCAGGGAGGATGCACGCAGGCTGGAGACGCATCTGAGGATAGCAGCGCTCCTACGTACAGAGACAACAGGGGAAGCATGCTGAGGGAGCTGAAAGGAATCATGGGAAAACGCAGAGATGGAGGCTTCTCCAGACGTCTTCCTCACAGCTGATTTTTCTTGATGATTCCTTCAAACTTTTACTTTCCTTCAAATCCCCAAGAAGTTCCTCCTCATGTGTCCTTTTGTTTAGATCTCTGTCCTGTTGTCCATCTTGTGTGTTTCTTTCATTTCTTTTCTTTCTTTTTTTTTAATTATTCCTCAGTTCATCTCCTTCCCTCTTCGTCCTCCTCTTCCTCCGGCTCGCTCTCTTGTTAGTGAGGTTGCTTTGGCTCAGATTCCTAGATAAATGCGGCACTCTTTGCTGTCTGACACGGACTAATGCACCCACCCCCTAATACACACACACACACACACACACACACACACACACACACACACACACACACACACACACACACACACACACACACACACACAATCTGTCCATCCTTAACTCAACTCATTCTCTCTCCTGCTCTCCCACGCAGACACACAGAGATACATGTTTACACACACACACACACACACACACACACACACACACACACACACACACACACACACACACACACACACACACTCCAAGAATGTGAATAGAAGTCTTAAACTTGTATGCAGTGTAACAATAAGCACATTTTTCGCAGATGAATTGAGTTTTCTTTTTGTTGTGCAGATCTTCGCGTCCCTCTACGATCGTGCCTCTTTGTGAACCACCTCTCACCTTCAGCCATCGATCGTATGGGACAACATTTGCCGAGATGAAAACCCGACAGATGCTTCGGGTGTGTGTGTGTGTGTGTGTGTGTGTGTGTCCTTTGCTGCCGTGAACCCGTTTCTCACTCGCATGCTTTTTGTGTTGCAGTGTTTGTGTTGACAAACTGAGTTCCAAAGAAGCCATAAAGACTGGACGCTCAATGGGAGCGAGAAGTCAGGAATTCCTCCATAAACACCGGAGTCATCGCAGTCAACAGGATCCTGCAGAGGCACACTCCCAGTAACCAGCAGGACAAACACATGCACGGAGACACACACACACACACACACACACACACACACACACACACACACACACACACACACACACACACACACACACACACACACACACACACACACACACACAGAGCAGGACTGAATCCAGCTGAGACCTCTCTGCACTGATAAGAAATAACACGATGATGTGAAACTGTGGCAGCTCTGTGAGTCCAGATTTGGGATGCCAGGATTAATAAATTTAAATATTATTTCTTGGCACATAATTATGTGAACATCTCGTTACATTAATAATCAGTTTACTGAGGAGAATATGGTAAATAATGAAATCAACAGCTACCAAGGTCTGAATTTCTCTTACTACCTTTCTATTTATTGTATTTGTTTAGATTAGATTAGATGTCTGTCAGTCTGTCATTAATAGTTTTGTTAAATTAAAAAACGATCATGTTATATTGATGTTGTATGTTTTGTCATATTTTAAAAGATAAATCAAATCTATTTTTATTTGGCAGGCGTACAGATGTAAAATTGGTGTCATATCTGTCAGAAATATAAAGTTTTTATGATATCCTTTGAAAAAACCTGCACTACCACTCCCCATGCAACTCCAGTTACACTCTCAAATACTCCCACAGTGAAGGAGAGTTTTCTCTCTCTGGGCTGCAAACAGGCTGAAAGTTGGACCTGCTACAGTTTCAGTAACACAATAAAGTTTCACAGTTATTATAGAAGCAGATCAATAATCTACTTTTCACTTTCTCACAGTGTCACTACTACAGAAAACTACATTTCTCTGAAAGGTCCAAAATGTGGAGAAACAACTGGAGATTAAATGTATTAAAATACATAAGTTTCTAAATGATTGGGATGGAATTTCAGCTTTGTTGAGTTCCAGCAAATCATCAAATCAAATGATTTCGGTTCAAAGAGTCATAATGAGATGATGCTGACCTCTGGTGGACACGCTCAGCGCTCACAGTCAGCAGTGGAGAGTCATGAGATGGTGTTCACACTCAGAGGTGGAGCTCTAAGTGAGGTTTAAGATCAGAAGAAGGTGGTGTACCTTCAGAGGTTTAAAACATCCAAGTCTGTATGTATCAGTCGTTCATAGTGAGTTATACTAATCAGTGAGATCACACGGCTCCATGACGACCATGTCGATGTGTGATGATGAGATCTTGTCGGATTACTTGTGATGTTCTGTAGGATGATGAATATTGTGACCAAAAAAAAGGTAACCACGACTGATGAAGATCATGTGAGTCTGAGAAAACAATGGTGTCCTGATTATGTCATCGGGGTTATTTCAGTTATTTGGAAAATTGCATTACAAGCTGGCTGTTGGTTTGGAAGAAGTGATCATTTGATTTGATGATTTGCTGGAACTCAACAAAACTGAAATTCCATCCCAATCATTTAGAAACTTATGTATTTTAATACATTTAATCTCCAGTTGTTTCAGATAGAGAACTGCATCTGGGACTTTTTCTCACCATCAAAGACCAACATTACAATTATTTAAACTTTTTAGTTAACACTTAAAAAAACAAAAAACGTTATTACAAGTCTTAAAAGTGCAAATCTGAACAATACAAATGAAAATATACATACAAAATACAAAACCGTTAAAACATAAATGTATCTGCTTGGAGTAAATGTAATTAATGTAAAGGTTTTTTGTTTTTAATTGTTATGTTATTATATTTTTGCAATTACGCCAAATTATATTATATATTATATTATTATTCGCTCGTTATGTTTGTAATCAAGTATCAACACATTTTGTCGTGAACGTTAGAGAACGACGTCATGGGCGTGTTGCGTCTGACGTCAGACGCAGACGTTGTTTTGGAGGAGGAAGTGAAAGGGGAAGACAAGCTGGGGGCAGTAGGTAGTTAGCAGGCTGACAGGCAAGCCTTCAAGCAAAGTGCCAAATTTACTGCTCAGCTGGGAACAAATTGTCTCGTCAATTTGCGACTCGGGTTTGTGTTGGTTTTCACGCAAAAGGGCGACACGTTGTTTTGTCCCGGATTTGAAACGACGCATCGCCACATTAACGCTCGTTAGCCGCCGTGACGCGTCGTTAGCCGCCGAGGCTAGCTGTCCCGAACAACAACAGCTCGCCGGTCCAGAAGTCGCCGCTCCGCTGGTCAGAAACTCCAAGTAAGTTCGTGAGACGACAGCAGTCTGTTCCGGATGGCCAACCTTTGCTCGGTGTCCTGTTAACCCCGCCGCGGATGATGGTGCTGAGGGTGGTTTTTGTTTTTTTTATCGAGGAGCTGCTTGGCACAAACAAGGCCGGCCTGTGGCTCCTCTGGATCGGCTCCAATGAGGACGGAGAACCGGGGAGTCGAGGTCGGTCCGTCCGAGCACAGCACCGTAAACAGTGGCACCTCTTCCTGTCTGTCAAATGTCAGCGGGAGGGGTCGATTCTGAATTCTCTAAATAATTTAATCTTTAAATGGCCTTCATGCACCATTTATTTTCAGCATAAAACAGTTAATTTCAGGAGGATTTGTTAAAAGGGTTACCTGGTCTGTTACCTGGTCTGTTACCTGGTCTGTTGTTACCTGGTCTGTTACCTGGTCTGTTACCTGGTCTGTTACCTGGTCTGTTACCTGGTCTGTTACCTGGTCTGTTGTTACCTGGTCTGTTACCTGGTCTGTTGTTACCTGGTCTGTTACCTGGTCTGTTACCTGGTCTGTTGTTACCTGGTGTGTTACCTGGTGTGTTACCTGGTCTGTTACCTGGTGTGTTACCTGGTGTGTTGTTACCTGGTGTGTTACCTGGTCTGTTACCTGGTGTGTTACCTGGTGTGTTACCTGGTGTGTTACCTGGTCCTGGTGTGTTACCTGGTGTGTTACCTGGTGTGTTACCTGGTCTGTTACCTGGTGTGTTACCTGGTGTGTTACCTGGTGTGTTACCTGGTCCTGGTGTGTTACCTGGTCTGTTACCTGGTGTGTTACCTGGTCCTGGTGTGTTACCTGGTCTGTTACCTGGTGTGTTACCTGGTGTGTTACCTGGTGTGTTGAGATGTTGCCAAGCAGACTCGTGGTGTTTTTCAGTTAGAGGTTTGTTTTGTTGGTGACTCACAGGTCACGCAGGTACACGTCGTTCACTTACTTTAATGACCTGATTGGCTCCAACGCCTTTTTTTTTTTATTTATTTTTTTTTTTTTATTATTTTTTTTAACTTGTTTCAACAAGCTGGCTAGAAAAAAAAGTGAAACCTAAAATCTGTCTCTATTCAAAACAATAAAGTCCCTAATT
>NW_027185229.1:1912500-1915000 GCF_022577435.1 Embiotoca jacksoni | reverse complement strand
CACGACTGTTTTTCAGGAGGCTCGCTGATATCTGGAAAAGATGCAATTAAGAGGATTAGAGCCTCGCCAGGCAGCAGTGACATTTCAGGAAAACGTCCGATTTGATAATTGGAACTAATCGACTGTTAATCGACGTGAACGCGATTAAAAGAGAAAAAAGAGACTCGCTTGCATCGTAAACTCAACAAATGTCCTCCAACTTCTAAAACCGTCACCGTGGATGAATCTGATCAGAAGCACGTCTTTAGTTACTTCATCTGACCGCTGATTATTGATTGTTGATTGATTGACTGCCGTGATGCTCAGCTGTCGTCGGCTGATGATCTGTTCTCCTGCTCAGTTTGACTCATCTCCATTTATGTTTTGAAGGAGCTCCTCTCACAACTTTTACTAGTTTACGACTAGAAGTCGTTCTGCCTCTGATCTTCTGCTGTTTGTTGTGTTCCTCTCGCAGCGTTGGAAAGACCTCCCTCATGAACCAGTATGTGAACAAGAAGTTTAGTAACCAGTACAAAGCCACAATAGGAGCAGACTTCCTGACCAAGGAGGTGATGGTGGACGACCGGCTCGTCACCATGCAGGTGAGGCCCGATTACATCCGGAGCTGGAAGTTGTTCAGGCGTCGAAACGACAGTGTTTCTGAGATCGGACTTTGTTCGGCTCCTCGGTCTCACTTCCTGTCCCGTGGTGTGTTTGTCGGTCCAGATCTGGGACACGGCCGGCCAGGAGAGGTTCCAGTCCTTGGGCGTTGCGTTCTACCGCGGCGCCGACTGCTGCGTGCTGGTGTTCGACGTGACCGCGCCCAACACCTTCAAGACACTCGACAGCTGGAGGGATGAGTTCCTGATCCAGGCCAGCCCTCGAGACCCGGAGAACTTCCCCTTCGTGGTGCTAGGCAACAAGATCGACCTGGAGAACAGACAGGTGGGTTCGATTAGAGCTGCTGGAGTCACATTCCTGAGACGCTGAAGTCCAGGTGGGTTTCAGGTGTTCCTCCAACATGTGTTTACTGAAGGAGTAAACAGCCCCTCCAGACTTTCACCGAGTCTTTTTCTGATTGTTTGGATTTATGACAAATTGTGATTTAATTTGTGGAGTTTTAAGTTGATTTTTTTTTTGCAGCAAAACTGGAATTTAGAAAAACTTACAAGCTGAGGAAAAAATATATTTGCTTTTGAGGCTCTACCTGATGAATAATAATCCTGCCGCACATCACAGAAATATTTTAATCCTTTTTAATGTATTTATTGAACTTGGGGAACATTTACAGGGCTCAAAGTGATAAAAAGTGTGTAAAAGTGACGTATCTTTCCAGAACAAACTGTCTGTGACTGAAATATAGAAACAAAGAACACATCTGCTGTCAGAATAAGAACATGAACATATTAATATTAATTCAACACAGACTGTTTGCACAAAAACAACGTGGAGTCTCTTACAGCTGGAGCCTTGCTGATTGTAAACAAGTTATTTTTGATAATAAAGTCAGTTTTGTTTGGGAGGATTTACTTTATATTATAATACTTTCAGCAGAACTTCTGTTGACGACATTTTTTGCAGAAAAATCGCACGAATTTTGCAAAATTGTGAGCTCCTGTAAGTATTGAATTTGTGTTCATTATTTTTTGTGGAAGTGAAGTCTGAGCCCTCAAAGACTTTTATTGAAATTACCTTCCTCATTTAAACAGTCACTTCTGTGGTCAGCTCACATTTTTTTCTGTTTGTTAAAAATAACTATTTCTGAGGTAGTTTGATGTCAGCACTGTGAATAAAATCGTTTTAACCCATTTTACTGGAAAATAAAAAGCCAAAATATTTGTCACCTAATTATAAAGTTTAAATTTGGACCTTCAACCGTCCTTGAACGTCTCAGCTCGTCATTAATGAAGGATGTCTTCCTCTTCCTCCTCAGGTGACCACCAAAAGGGCTCAGGCGTGGTGTCAGAGTAAGAACAACATCCCCTACTTTGAGACCAGCGCCAAGGAAGCCATAAACGTCGAACAGGCATTCCAGACGATCGCACGTAACGCCCTCAAACAGGCGAGTTAGCGACGACTGTGTTTGTGTTGGAGGCTTTTTTTTGTTTGGAAATGAATCTGCTTCTCTCAACGCTGACTTGTTTTTTTTTGTTTCCTCGGCAGGAGACGGAGGTGGAGCTGTATAATGAATTCCCGGAGCCCATAAAGCTGGATCGGAACGACAGAGCGAAACCGTCGGCGGAGAGCTGCAGCTGCTGAGGGACAAGTTCTTCTTTCTGAAACACTCGTCACCTCCACGCGCTCCCAGGGAACCGCCTTCCCTTCTGGTCTTCCTCCTTCACGCCATCATTCATTCCATCAACACCCCCCGACTCCACCCCCCACCCCACCACACACACACACACACACACACACACACACACACACACACACACA
Source organism: Embiotoca jacksoni (assembly GCF_022577435.1). NCBI lineage: Eukaryota > Metazoa > Chordata > Actinopteri > Embiotocidae > Embiotoca > Embiotoca jacksoni. The sequence goes on along the minus strand of NW_027185229.1, from coordinate 1,912,585 downwards.
CACACACACACACACACACTTCACGCAGTGCGCTGCACATGGATGCAACACCCCCCCCCCCCCCCCCCAACACTTAGTACACAAA
>NW_027185229.1:1825000-1907500 GCF_022577435.1 Embiotoca jacksoni | reverse complement strand
TCGCATCGTCGCCGAGGAGTTCCTCAAAAACGTCAGCCACCGTCTCAACACATTTTATTTCATGAGTTTAATTTAACATCAGGAGAACAAAGAGGCTTAAATGTCCCACCTCGATTTTAGTGCTAAGATATGTTCTAATAATATTAATAGTTTATAATAAACCCCGATTCAGAAAAAGTTGTGACGTTGTGTAAAATGTAAATAAAAACAGGATGCAGTGATTTGCAAATCATATAAACCAATATTTCATTGCAGATCGACTAAAGATAACATATGTTGAAACTGAGAAATGTTATTGTTTAAGAAAAAAAAAGTGCTTATTTTGAATTTGATGGCAGCAACGCGTCTAAAAGTTGCGACATGTTCATGTTTACCACTTTCTTCTTTTTACAACACTCTGTAAACGTCTGGGAACTGAGGAGACGTTTCTGGAGTTTAGAAAGTGAAATTAAATAAGAGTTTATGGGATTTGCAAATGCTGTTTTTATTTATATTTAACACAGCGTGTATTCTTCTATTTTGTTATATTGTGATGACTCGTAGCTTAGACGCCGTTTTGTTTGACTCTTGCAGTTCTGAGCGACTGAACCTGCGAACACATTCCTGCAGAGATGTTGTCCGTCACCGTGGAGCGTTCACGACAGAACCGGGTCGGCCGAGAGGAGTTCGGAAACGCCACGTATTTCAGGCCGATGAGGTTTTTACCTTTTAACCTTAAAAAGCCACTGTGCTCAGAAATATTGATGTTTGTACATAATCAATATTCACACCACACGTTATTCATTTCTGCCTTTACAGGCAGGTCCTTAAAAAGAGATTTTTGTTTTCAATATTCATGAGCACAGGATTTTTTTTTCCCAGATAATTTAAATGTTTTTTTTAAAAAATATATATAAATATATTATATGAACATAAATTTTGTTTTGTTACAGTAAACATAAAGGCAATCAATTAGTTAATTTTGTTTTAATTCACAAAAGACTTTATTGTAGATGGAACAAATAAAAATAACTGTACTTGCTGGCAGTGAAGATAAATAAAAACATCCTACTTTGTATTTTAGTCGTTTTTCATTCATTCACAGAAACAACAGCTTCACAGATATTTAAAGTTTATTGAGACGTTGACGGCTGAAGACAGAAAAGGCATTTGGAATCATAGTTTCAGCACATTAACACACACAGAGCAATCTTTTAATAAAAAAAAGTATAATACAAGTAGTTTTACACGATGAATGTTAAACAAACATGCATGTACAGTTTTCACAGCACCTTTACTTCACGCTCCCCCCCCAAAAAAATATCTACTTTTCACTTTGTGGTAGATAAGAATAATAATTTAGTGCCCAACTGAAGATTTGTTGAAGCGTTTCATTTAATCTCTTAAAAACATCCCAGAACCCTTTTTGGTTTCACCACAGTGCTCTTATTTCATCTGTTATTCGATCTCCACTATCGGAATGATTTAACTTTGTTTACTCCAAGTAAACAAACCAGTCAATCTCTGGCTTTTTATTAATTTTTTCTTAGAAAACATAAATAGATTCGCAGGGAAAAGAAAACACTGTTAAAAAACATTCATTTGTAATTACAGCATCTCTTCTAGGGTCGTTTTTTTATACAATAAAAACATCTTCAATGGAAGAATATGGCAGTAAACACGGAGCACGACGTACGGTAGACATTAAACATATTGATGGAAGAAGAAGCCGACAGCTGAGGAGGATTATTGCACCAGTAACAGGACACATATCAAAAATATCCGCCGTGAGTTTCCTCCGCTGAGAGGAGCGTTGAACTGTAGAAAAACTGATGCATTTGGGTGAAAGTGCTTTACAGTGAGAGTCTGGGAGGACCAAGCTGCAGCGGCTCAGTGAGAACACACACTTTTCCCACAATGCAGTTCAGGTCTGGTCTGGAGCAGGAAGTGCAGGAGACTAGAAGTGAGCCGGGACCGTCAGCAGAGCGTCTTCAGTGCTGCGCTGCGTGTGCACGTTCTGAAACGAGAAGTTCATCCTTACATTTAATAATAATCCTTTCATATTCATATGTTTGACAGAAATGGTTTTAAATGGTTTTTTGTATTAAAAAAAAAAAGCATCTATTCAAACACGCTTGTTGTTCAGACGCCCGTTTGGAAATTATTCATCTAAAACAACTCATTTTTTCAGTCTGTTTAAAAGCAGAACAGAAGTTTACATTTAACTTTAACATCTGTTCAGTAGGATCAGAAAGTTGAGTCTGTCGGAGCAGAAGGAAGTCGCGACCTCGGGGACGACGTCTTCCACCTCACGGCGACCTTTTAACTTCAGCAACTCAGTTACACCTGGTTTTGTGAACGTTTATGATTTCACCATAAACCTGAAACCTGAGTGGAGAAATATAATGTGTGCCAAATTATTTTGGGAGGAACAAAGAAATCCAGTGAGAAGGTTCGATGGTTTGATGGTTTGATGGTTTGATGGTTTGAAGGTTTGAAGGTTTGATGGTTTGAAGGTTTGAAGGTTTGAAGGTTTGATGGTTTGAAGGTTTGATGGTTTGAAGGTTTGATGGTTTGAAGGTTCGATGGTTCGATGGTTTGAAGGTTTGATGGTTTGATGGTTTGAAGGTTTGATGGTTTGAAGGTTTGAAGGTTTGATGGTTTGAAGGTTTGATGGTTTGATGGTTTGAAGGTTTGAAGGTTTGATGGTTTGAAGGTTTGAAGGTTTGATGGTTTGAAGGTTTGATGGTTTGAAGGTTTGAAGGTTTGATGGTTTGATGGTTTGAAGGTTTGAAGGTTTGATGGTTTGAAGGTTTGAAGGTTTGATGGTTTGAAGGTTTGATGGTTTGAAGGTTTGATGGTTTGAAGGTTTGATGGTTTGAAGGTTTGATGGTTTGATGGTTTGAAGGTTTGATGGTTTGAAGGTTTGAAGGTTTGATGGTTTGAAGGTTTGATGGTTTGAAGGTTTGATGGTTTGAAGGTTTGATGGTTTGATGGTTTGAAGGTTTGATGGTTTGAAGGTTTGAAGGTTTGATGGTTTGAAGGTTTGATGGTTTGAAGGTTTGATGGTTTGAAGGTTTGATGGTTTGAAGGTTTGAAGGTTTGATGGTTTGAAGGTTTGATGGTTTGATGGTTTGAAGGTTTGATGGTTTGAAGGTTTGATGGTTTGAAGGTTTGATGGTTTGATGGTTTGAAGGTTTGATGGTTTGATGGTTTGAAGGTTTGATGGTTTGAAGGTTTGAAGGTTTGATGGTTTGAAGGTTTGATGGTTTGAAGGTTTGAAGGTTTGATGGTTTGAAGGTTTGATGGTTTGAAGGTTTGATGGTTTGATGGTTTGAAGGTTTGATGGTTTGATGGTTTGAAGGTTTGATGGTTTGAAGGTTTGAAGGTTTGATGGTTTGATGGTTTGAAGGTTTGATGGTTTGAAGGTTTGATGGTTTGAAGGTTTGATGGTTTGATGGTTTGAAGGTTTGATGGTTTGATGGTTTGAAGGTTTGAAGGTTTGATGGTTTGATGGTTTGAAGGTTTGAAGGTTTGATGGGTCGAAGGTTCGATGGCTCGATGGCTCGAAGGCTCGATGGCCCGATGGTCCGAAGGTCCCATGGTCCGAAGGTTTGAAGGTTTGAAGGTTTGAAGGTTTGATGGTTTGATGGTGAGCCACGATGTTGTTGCACAGTTCAGGTTGTTTGTGACTTTAAAGTGGAACTTGTGTTGATGGTCTGACTGAAGTCACCGACCTGACGATCAATAATCATCAGAAACGTTCCAAGAGTTTGTGTTGCAGAATTTTAAGTTTGACACAAAATCTGATATTTGTCTGCTCAGGTTTTATCTCTGAGAAATCTGTGCTCAGAAACGTGGAACAGCTGATGTTGATGATTAATCTGGAATACTTACAAACCAAAGTTCCTGCTTCCCGCTGCGCTCCGTTCATGAAACAGGAACATTTTCAGAACTTTTTGATGAAAAAATGTATTATGTTTTAATCAGAAAAAGGAGAAACAAACTTTTTTGGGGCATTTTGTATTCACAATGCGGAAACTTTGACAAACTCAGAACATGAAACGAGTTACATTTGATGAAATAATTTCAGTCAGTTGACTGATTTCGTAGTAAAACAACAAACAAAAAAAACCATTTAATCTAGTGGAGGTTTAAAATGTTGGTGAAACGCTGCACATTAACCTTCATATTTATAAAGTCAACAAGCTCAGACACAAACACATTAGTGGAATGAGAATTTGATTTGTGCGTCTTTTTATATGCAGCAAAAATATGTGTCGAGGTTAAAAACATTTGTCGTGTAATAAAAAAACAGCTGCATTACACAACATACATGTAAATACAAAACGTGCATCATCGAAAAAAATGAAATGTTTCCACGTTATTTAAAAATAATATTCATGTAATGTGCTTCACACACACACACACACACACACACACACACACACACACACACACACACACACACACACACACACAGAGCCTGGCAGGTAAAACTTGATGCCTTGACAATGCCCTGAGAGAGAAACAGCACGATGGTTTCTGTGACCACGAGGACATGAGAGGAGGTCTTCACTGACGGACGGATGGACAGACAGACAGACGGAGGGACAGACAGACGGACAGAGGTCGGTGTGTGGACGGTACGTGATGCTTGAGACCGAACACGCCTTCCTCTGTGTGAAACTGACATGTGCGAGGACGGAGGCGCCTGAACGAGTCTCTCAAGACAACGTGAAATGAAGTTGTGTTTTCTGGAGGACGGTCCTGATTGACAGGTCAGACGAGGTGAGCTGTCTGCTGACTCATTTCTGTGTGCTGCCAGCGATACGTACCTCAGGTCTGTCTCTGTGTGTGTTCACAGCATCCACGCCCAAATACACCGACTCCACTTTACATCCTGACAACAAACAAAATAAGTATTACACGTGATGTAAGTATTACACATGTAAGTATTACACATGCAAGTATTACACGCTATAGTATGACTATGATTTTTTGTTCGACATGATTATAGTATGACTTTTTTCGCATTTTGGACTACATGCTATAAGTATGACTTCCGTCTATGTGGAATAACCTAAAAGTAAAGTATGTTGTCCATAATATGGATTACTAACTAATGCATGTAGTCCATAATGTAAAACATTACATTGGTAAATGTGACAGTGAAACTACAAGCAAGAACACACAATCCTCCACACTAAGTTCCAGGCCCTTCATCGAACCCAGAACCTCCTGATTGTGAGATGACAACGCTGGCTTAGAACTGCATCATTGTGCTTTCTTTATTGCATGTTTGCATTGTTGCCTCCCAGTTAGGAGGTTCCAGGTTCGATTCTTGGCCTTGACGTGGCTTTTCATCTATGATGTTAATGTCATCCTTTTTCGGGCGAGTCTCGAACCTTGAACCTTCTGACTGGGAGGCAACAACACCAACCACTGCACCGTTGATCACTCTTCAATAACATGTTTAAAAGTCATCTAAGTCAGACAAGCAGGCAACAAAGGCAGCACAATGATGCAGTTCTAAGCCAGCGTTGTCATCTCACAATCAGGAGGTTCTGGGTTCGATAAGGGGCCTGGAACTTAGTGTGGAGGATTGTATGTTCTTGCTTGTAGTTTCACTGTCACATTTACCAATGTAATGTTTTACATTATGGACTACTAAAAAAGTCATACATTAGCATGTCGTCCAACTGATTTTGATTGAAAGAACTTGACATCACAAAGTTTCTAACTTCCTCCTCCTCCCTGCACATCACGGTGCTACAGAAGCCGTGTCTGACTTATTTGATTACCCCTCGTATGATGATATTTTAATCATATTTTTGTAGTAGCAGGTTTACGTCAAACTATTTTAAAACAAGTTATCTTTTTTGTTTTACACAATACTACAAGAAAATACAGAAGCATTTCTGGACAACTGAATATTCCAGAATAATGCTGACAGTCAAGATGATATAAATCCAGAAATATTACTCAACTCACCGTAAGCCACGGGGGTCAACTTCAACATGGTGTGCAAAGGACACTTAAGATAAGGCAACTCGTCTGTGGTGACAGACAGAGAGCGATGAGAAGGTTTAGGTTCAGGGTGGACAACAGTTTCTATTTCAGGCAGAAATTGGACCACCATATAGAAATATAGCTAACGATAGCAAAAAAAGCTTACCAGCAGTCTTGTCCAGGAAATATGCCAGAAGACAGCGCATGACGGCCTGGTGACAGATGACCAGAACGTTCTCCTGCCGCTCCAGCTCCATGATCACCGGCTCCAGCCGCTGCACCAGGTCTTCATATGACTGATGGAGAATCACAGACCTGTTTTCAAGCTTTCAGGACAAAAACAATGAAGTTTTTCACAAAAAAAGATTCGACCCTGCGTCCTCACCTCTCCTTTAGGGTAGCGGTAGCGGTATTTGTCTTGGTCTCTCAGTGCAAACTCCAGAGGGAAATGCTCTTGGATCTCCTCGTACATCATCTCCTCACACACACCCTGGTAAAACAAAAAAAAAAAAAAAAAAAGAGGAAATGTTTTTAGTTTTTACACAGATGATTCAAAAATGATTTTGCATTTGAACACAGAGGTGGACGTACAGCGTCGATTTCATTGAGAGACTTCCACTGCTCGTACGGTAGTCCCAGACACTCCGCTGTCTCGATGGTTCTCTTCATCTGGCTCGTCCAAACCTTCAGATCCTTGATGTTCTGGTCCTGGACGAATTTCCTCAAGCTTTTAGCATACTACACGGCAAGAGAACATTTTTAGAAACATGCGTTAAAATCCACCGGATAAGAACAGTGATTTAAAACCACACAAACACAGAAACTCACCTCTTTTCCTCTGGCTGACAGGCCAGAGTCTCCTCCGATGCGTCCTTTGATGTTGAGGTCGCTCTCGCCATGGCGACACAGGTAGATGGAGCGCGGCGTGATGTGGATGTTCATCAGGTAGTAGACGATCCGGCTCTGGATGTGGTCGACGACGCGGTTCACGAGGTACCGACGGCCCACATCCATGATCTTTATGTAGGACAGATCTCTGAAAGAAGACGTCCAGTCAACCGTCCGTCATCTTTACGCACATTTAATCCACTCCGACACATTTCTGGTGGTCCTCACCTGTCCAGAGCCTCGTCCAGAGGCTGGTAGGACGACTCGTAACACTTGATTCTCTTCATGAAGTCCTCAATGGCCTCCTCCGAGTTGCAGTGTATGTAGTCGGGGTTTCCCAGCTTCACTTGCTGCAAACAGAGGACACAGGGAGAGGACGTGAGCGGAGGAGAAGCAGAAGTGTCTTAAGCTGCAATACCACCGAGGGCCACTAGAGGTTGGCTCCAAAAGGCCCAGTCAACTTCTCTCATTAAATACAAAGCCACTCATTTTTTTCCTTTACGTTATCAGCGTGTTGTTAAAGTCACTCATTCTTTTGGCGACGACCATAAAACCATAAAAGCTTCATAACGGCCGTTCTTAAACCAAAAGGTGACGTCACTGTTGGCTGCTGCACCAAAGCTCTGACAATTGTTGATGTAAATTCCTTCTCAATTAGTCAGACAGCTTTTTGTTCATGTTAAAAATATGTAAACTATTTTTGAGGCGTATTAAAAATAAAAACAGAATGACTTTTGCTTTTTAAATGAATAATAATGGTGTAAAAAAAAAAAAGAAAACTCACCACGATATTTTGTGCAATGACATCAGGGTCCTCACACACAGACTCCACAAAAAACACCTGAATAGACAAGAAAACATCGTAAACCTGGAGGTCATCGAGTCGAGGTCGCCGATAGAGATGAAATAAAAACCCGGCTGGGAACAAACCTTGAACCCATTCTGCTCAGCGAACTTGATGATGGTCCCTCTTCTTTCTCGTGTCGTATTCGTGGCATCAAAGACCTGAAACAGCAGCAAGAAACTCCTTATTCTGCCCCGACACTCATATCGAAACCCATTTTAGTCATTATTAAATATATAAACAAAAACATAACCAAACAATTACAAAAAATTTGGATGTCATATAAATTCAGAATGAATAAATTAGGCAATAAATAAAAAAAGCATATACATGAATATAATTATATTTAAAAACACTTCATTTCAAGATCTTCTATTTCCCAGTAGGGAGCATGCTTCTCCTGTTTGCACCGTCACATGGTGTTTTATCAGAGCCTGGTCGCGCGGTGCTCTTCATCGCCCCCATTTTAATGACTAATGGAAGTTGGTAAAAAGAGTTTAGGCGCATGACTGCCACCTGCTGGTAGAAGTAATACATTACCACCAGGTGCCAGGAAAATAGATATTTTTTAAAACAAGACAATAGTCGCATAAACTATGACTGTTCAAAAATCATGACCCATCCTTTTTTATTTCCATCTATGATGCTCAAATTCATTAAGTGTCAGCTGTACTGGCACATTTAAATATTTATATTTACATTTCTTTATATATTTACTGCCTTATTTATTTTTATATATATTATTTCTTTCCTTCTTCTCTCCCTACCGTCCTCCCTTCTCTCTTTCCTTCCTTCCTTCCTTCCCTTCTTTAATATTGACGAAGATGTCCTTCCCCAGACACATACATGTTGTTTGATGCCTTGTCATGCAGACTCCAGGCACAGTATGATGGACTCACCGCGACCTGCCCTCCTTCAACGCTCAGGTACTGCCGGACGTCATTCAGTGCCGACATGGCACACTGACTGTGGAGGGAAACAGAAGCGACTTTAAATTTCAGCTGGATATCGTTTGAAGGATTGAATTGCTTCTTTGATTTCTATTTCAGTCTGATGGTGAAAAAGTTGTGTAATGTTGTGCACGGTGAATGTTGGGGCGATCAACCATGAGCCACTGACAGCTGAAGGTTTGCAGGTTTTCCGTCCAAGCGATGACAGCAGCAGGTAACTTTACAGAGGAGCTCCCGGTTGGAAGAGAACCGGGCAGACTGTCATTGTTCACGGTTATCCATGCACAGACCGACATCCAGACTCACCGTCTGATCTTTAAACCTTCTTCATTGTCTGGACGGAAAAACTCAAAGGACTTGTAGATCTTCAGACACTCTCTTCGGTACTGGCCAACGTTGAACTCTGTTACAGACGACAGACACACAGCTGGATGTGAAGCAGACAGTTCAGCCGGTTTCCACTTTAAACATCTGAGTGTGCAGCTTGTACCTTTGGTTGGCACGCCGATCCAGTTTAAGTAGCGGGTGAGCTTCTTTGAAATGTACGTCTTCCCTCGGGCCGGAAGTCCGACGGTCACGATGAGCGTCGGGCAGTTTGTCATGCAAACTGGAAGAAAACGGAGACACGGAAACTTTCAAGGGAGTTCGGTCACTTCTCTCGTATTCTCTCGTCAACATTGTTCCACTCAGACAGTTTAATTCATCTGGAGGGTCGACCATAATTACAACAGAGTGACAGCGACACGGATTGCAACAGAAAATGTCCAGTAAGAGAGCCGAGATGTGACCACGACGACTCCCAGAAAACAAGTCGCACATTCAGACCCTCCAACTTCTATCTGCCCGTCACGTCCAACGAGGATCTTTTAGAGGAAGAAAACAATGAAGAACTGATATTTTCATACACAATCAGGAGGAGAGGAGGCTGCAGAGAGTCGGTCAGGTCCACATCTTGTCCACATGTTTCTTAAATAGCTAACCAGAGTCACACGATGAGGAATCAAAGACGACACCAAGCAAATCTGAGCTCTGCACTATTCAGACTTCATGGAAATTCAACAAACTTTACTCCGACAGTTTTGGAAGTTTCTGCCTGTTGATTCTGCAGGAATCAGGAAATATGATATATATATCATAATAAATGGGTTATTACTCGAGCATAACTCCAGTTATGCTGCATTTTTATTTCAGAGTTTAAAAAACTCTCCATCTTTTGCATAAAATCTGTGAAGAAAGTTGACTTTTTCATGCGGTGAACATCCAATATCAGCACTGATCTCTGCATGCAAAATATAAATGGACAATAAATACGTGTTGGTGAGGATTAATACAGTATTGCAAAACATAATACAATACAAAAATACTCCAGTGTATTCTCTTCCAACATATTGTGGCACTTCAGCTGGATTTCTAAGAGTTGAGGATGTTTTGTAAAGTAATAGTTAGATGTTAGATGCATGATTTTTTTTTTAAATTAATTCGAATAACATTATAAATATTTTTCTTTCACAAAACAAACAAGAACGTTTTAGATTCTGCAGAGACAAATTATTTTATCTTCATCTTTCCTTCCTTTTGATGACTTTTAATTTTGTATGTTGCCAAACTTCTTTCAATGCAAAAAGAAAAGCCACTTCTCCTCGTGCTCAGAGACACTCCCTCATGACCAGGATGAGACAACGGGTTGATGTCTGAAGGGACTCTCCAGTGTACATTACATCCTGGGTACGAAATGAGGAGAGATAAAGCAGAAGGTGAAACGTCTCGTGCCACATTCAGGACCGGACTGAAGCTGCAGGAAAACCAGCCCGGAAGGAGGTCTGCCTCAGCAAAAACCAGCAGACCTGCAGAGACACCGAACCAGACGGAGAGCAGCTGGGGGACGTTGAGGAGCAGCGGACGGAAGGACGGACGGACATCAGACATGCAGGCACGAGACTGATGTCTTCAGGTCATGCGTGCGCAATTATTTCCCCAAACGTGATTCAAATGTGCTTCCACACATGTGATGTTAGAGAAACAAATGGACCAGACAAGCTGAGCACGATGCGATAAAACCAGCATCTCTCTCCGCTTAATAATGAACATGTTATGAAATAAAAGGGAAATTAGAAGACGGAAAACACGCGTAGAATAGAGTATGATCATGAAAAAAGGCGGAATAAAAAGCCAGACATCCCCTCCCCGCTCCATCCTTTGCGCACTTGCCGGCTGCTCTCACCCCGTCTCTGAGCTATGTGCGCGTTTCTGTGCGGCATCCAGATCTTCCTGAGCGGGTTCTGGGTGAGTTCCCGGGGGTCCAACAGAAACTCTTCGTTGTCTAACATCCTGGATCATTGATGTTACCCTCCTAAGAACCGACTGAGGCGGTGGGCTCCAGCCCTGGCGGTCTGATTCAGCAGGACGGGGGGGGGGGGGGGGGGGGGGGGGGGGGGTGTCACATCAGCTGAGAAGCAGCGGTTTGTCGTTACCGTAACGACTGGAGACGGAGCGCAGCAGAAACAGCGGGAACAAAACAAAATGCAGGCATCTTATTTTCATATCACTCTATAATAGCGTTAATTGGTATTTAGTATTTATTTTAGCTTCAGCTGGTATTCTTACTGATTTGACTGCATCAATAAGTATTTTTAGAATTAAATTTGGCATCAGTTGGTATGTTTAGTTTTACTATTGTTGGTAATTAAAAAAAAAAAGTCCCCTCGGGGATTAATAAAGTAACTACCTAAACTAACCTAACCTAATTTAAGTAGCCTATTTACTATTGCTTCAATTGGTATTTTAAGTATTTACTAATGTTTCATGTTGCGCTTCTATCCGGGACATTCAGAGTCTCCCATAAATCTATCAGCATGTTCGAATTGAAAGGCAATTTAATAGGCGATATAAATTTACTCAAAAGATAGAAATGTTAAATCGAATAATGCTAGGGAAAGAAACTGTCATAAATATATAAGAAACTGGTTTTATTATAACATTATAACACTCATTTGTACCCGTCGAGGTGTTACCGTAATGACGGCACCGCGCAGACGAGGAAGGAAAACAAGCGCTCAGCCGTTCACATGCAGAGCACATGGCCAGCGGATGCAGCCGAGAGCTGAGCCAATCAGAGGAGAGACCAGAAGCGCAGCAGCCAATAGGAGAAGCGGAAGGGGAGACAGGGAGGGCGTGCTGACTGGATGGAAGCGCTGATAAACACGATCATGAAAAACTAGGGGAGGCTCAAGCTTTTCACAACCCGGTCACGAGGAGCACAGGATCACACATCTTTGTGTGTCAAAAGTTCAACACCTTCACAAACACTGCAGACACATATAGAGCAGAACATCCTGCCTGGCACCACGGAAACACACCATCAAAACATCAATATGGAGCTTCACTGCTGTGCGATTCTGTGCTAGGTTATGTTTACAATAATACAACATATATGTATGCCATATCATAGTACTTATATATAGGTCGTATTATCAACTATTAATCCTAAAGTGTAGACAAAAGGCTGTGTATGTAAATGAGAGTGATACTGCTGGGCCAAACCAAAAGGTCACAGGAGGAGGTGGGCAACCTGTGGGGTCACATACTGTTGTTCTTTGAAGTACTGTGTAAAACCAAAAGGTCACAGGAGGAGGTGGGCAACCTGTGGGGTCACATACTGTTGTTCTTTGAAGTACTGTGTAAAACCAAAAGGTCACAGGAGGAGGTGGGCAACCTGTGGGGTCACATACTGTTGTTCTTTGAGTCATAAACAGGAACAGACGGCTGTCTGGAGGACTCCAGGGTGTGAAGGAAGACAACCACCACCTCGACTAATCAACAAAGGACACATCAATACACATGACTTTTTGGTGTCTGGACTATAAGAAGACGGTCAGGGAGAGTCAGGAGTTCAGACTTCATGAACTGACACATACTCTGTTGACATCAGGGAAACATAGTCTGGACCCAGAGCTCTGTAAACTGATTATTCTGTTGCTGTTAAATAAATATCTTGAAGCCTGACATCTTCTCCTACTGCCTCATTAAAGAACACGCAGGACTGGAGGCTGACTTATACTAGCAGGAGCCCAAGTCCAACACTGCTCAAACAGATCGTTTGTTGCGGACCTGAAATTGCCAGAAAATAGTAATGTCCTAAAAAAAAACTCCAATACCCCAAAATATTCAATGTAGACTGAACTATTCTGACAAAATATACACACCCTGTGGTATTTGCAAATCATGTAAACCGATAATTAATGTAAACTAGACCAAAGACAACATATAAAACACTGAAACTGAGAAATGTTTATTGTTTTATGAAAAATAAATGCTCATTTTGATTTTGATAGCAGCAAAATGTTTCAAAAAAGTTGGGATGGGATCAACAAAAGACTGGAAAAGATGTGTAATGCCAAAAAAAAAAACACTTGGTGGAACATCTCAACCAATCAGGTGACCATGGTAACTAATCAGCAGCATGATTTATTATAAAAAGATCATTTCAGAGAAGAAGAGTCTGTCAGCTGTGAAGATGGGGAGAGGTTCACTATAAAACTGTAGTGGAAATCACTGCATGGGCTCAGGAACGCTTCCGAAAACCATCATTTTAGCTTGGCAGGTTACCCAATCAAAACAGCTGCCGATTCATTTTCTGTCGATTAACCAAATATTTCCGTAGTAAATCAATGATTTGCTTCCAGTGAACATGGTAGGTAGGTAGGTAGGTAGGTATATACTTTATTAATCCCCGAGGGGAAACATGAGCTGGTGTTCAGCTACGGCATAAATAAACTGCTTTAAAGATACAAAGTGTGGTTTTTTTTTTATTATTATTTTTATTCAGCTAAAACAAATAAAGAGGGAAAAAATTTTTTTTCAGTTTAATCCAACCAAGAGACAAGAAAAGAGGAATCCAGCATTAACCTCATCACTTTCAAGAAGAGACTGAATTAACATCAGCCTGACTCATCAATTATAAAACCTGGTCACAGTTGATCAGACGTTTTTCTACAGACTCAATATAATGACAAAGTTGAGACACCAGATGGCGCTCTGCACCACGAGTTCAGCATTTAGAGGAGTAGAAGAATCATCTGGAGAAATTAGTGCCTTCAGAGTGACTGTAGCTGTGACATCAAGTGATCAAGTGTGACAGGTAGGTCAGAGGTCAGAGGTCATGACTGTCAGACAGCGTGTCAGCAGGACTAATGAGTCAACAAGACGCCTCAGACACACACACACACCTTATTCATCGACCATGTGCATACAAAATTAAATAAACAATAGCATCTAAAATAGAATTTGTCTGAATATAAGAAGTCATACTTTAAAAAAAAATGAAAAAAATAAAAAATCAATAAAGTATCTCAACGTTTAACGAGACGTTAGACTTTTTATTTTTGAGTTAGTATTTCTAAATGAAACGGTGTGTTTACACGCAGGTATGAAAGGCTGATGACAGATGACAGCTCTGTTTCTGAGCCACTATAATCCAACTTTCCTCCATTTACTGCCAGGCTTCGACAGACAGGGTGATTTTGAAAACTGTGCAACAGACTTTAATCTAATGTGGTTCTCAGGTTTATCCACGAAATTGCACAAAGAAATTACACAACACTGCTGCAAAAGGTGCATCATTTCAGGCTGTCATATTTTCAACCTCCCGTCATATTGCTGCTGCTGAGTTTCAGTTCAGGACCACTTTGTCTTTGTCTTCTTAGTCAGCGTCTATAATTTCATGTCTGCAATTTATTTATCAAATGCAAAATCTGGAGATGTTTGCAATTTACAGCCTTCATCAAAATAATAAAACGTACCTTTAGCCGACAGAGTATGAGCCTTAATTTATCTTTCCTATTTAACTTAAATGATACTACACCATTAAAACAGCAGAAAAAAAATATTGATATATTTATTAATATAAATTAATAAGGAGAGTTAAGTTAATAGCATAACTGTGTTCTGGCCTGTTTTTCAGATTGATTTCTTCCATTTTGACTCTATTAACACACATGACAGTTTAAAATCGCTTGTTTTGTCCAGTCAATAGTCAAAAACCTGCAGACGTTAAATTTACATTAAAATCAGCTCGGAGAAGGTCCGTCAACTTCCTGCAAACCAAATCAAAAACACAGAAAAAAGTCTTTGGAGCTCCTTTTTAAAAAAGAAGAAGAAGCAAACCTTTCCTCTTATTAGGCAACAAATCTGATGTGGAAACACACTGTTGTAATAAATATCCACCACATGCTGCACTGATCAATAGTGGCAAACCTGCAGACATTAAATTCACAGAGAAGAAGCCACAGAAAAATCAACAGATCGTCACATTAGAGATGCTGCAGACAAGAAGATTTACTTGACAAATCACTTGAATAATCACTTAATTATAAAATATGTATATTCAGAATGAATTTAATGTTAACTCAATGATTAAGAGGAACTTGTGTGCGGTGTTAATGCCGACCAGAATCAGTGCACCGGTTCAGATTGTGTTTCAGTCTGAATAAGTAACACTAACGTCTCCACTGCAGATTCAGAAATGTTAAATGTACATAATAACAGCAGCCAGCCTGAGCTGGAACAGATCTGTGCACCGAGTACAGTTACTGCAGAGGCATGATGCCGCCGGCCTGAAGCCTCTAATGTGATTCTGAGCCATCGAGCTGGTGAACTTTCCCCCAGATAGAGAGCAGACAGGGAGAGGGAGGGCTGGAGGGAGGGCTGGAGGGAGACGGAGGGAGGCGGAGGGAGGCGGAGGGAGGCGGAGGGAGGGCTGGAGAGAGGGCTGGAGGGAGGTGGAGGGAGGGCTGGAGGGAGGGCTGGAGGGAGGTGGAGGGAGGGCTGGAGGGAGGCGGAGGGAGGCGGAGGGAGGCGGAGGGAGGGCTGGAGAGAGGCGGAGGGAGGCGGAGGGAGGGCTGGAGGGAGGGCTGGAGGGAGGCGGAGGGAGGGCTGGAGAGAGGCGGAGGGAGGTGGAGCGACAGACTCTGTGGACACAGTGACTACAGGCAGGGATTTTATCTGAGATGATTCAGAATCTGAAGGAGGAAGACAATGTAGAAAATGAGGATCAGTATAACAGGAAAGGACCTGAGGTGAAAGGAGGCTGCAGCTGGATGGAGATCCTGGAGGGTAAACAAACACAATCATATCATCTGTAGTGAAGCTGCAGTTATAAACATATAAGGGCAGTCGGAGGAGCTCAGTGCTTCACAACCGCCTCTCAGCACACTTGTATTACTGCTAACAGCTTTTTGTTCACAGCGCTCTCTTAAAATAAACACACACACACACACACACACACACACACACACACACACACACACACACACACACACACACACACACACACACAGGGGAATGTTTTTCCTGTTATTCTGCCTCTCTCTCTGCAGACCGCCAGCCAAGCACACATCCCACTCAGCAGCACAGCCTGAGCTCTGTTCATCCCTGCGTACATCTGCAGCCATTTAAAAACAAACAAAACAACAACAACAACCACCACCACCACCACCACCACCACCAAAGAACAGAATCTGTCTGCACGGTCAAAACAAGCCACATACCATTAAACAGGAGCTCCAGGATACATGACTCACCCGGTTACATAACAGCCTATTCTTATAATATCTAAATCCGTAGATTATCTGAGCCGTAGTATTAACTCTCATTCAGATCCGGTTGTATTTGTTATGCGGACGTATTCATGGAGGAGCCTTGAACAAAAGATGAAAACGAAGGCTTTAAAAACATCCAGTAAACAGAGAAGTTCGATTGGAGCGCCTCTGAAACAACGCAGCACCTGTCAGACCCCGAATCAAGCTGAAATCTGTCCGTCTGTCCCTCTGATACACATGTGGTGTAAATCTGAGGCCGACTACAGCAGGTGCTCACGCTGCGGATTGAAATCAATCTGTTCGATCCACTGCAGCGACGACATACAAAAAAACAAGACATTTAGCAGCAAGAACACAGTTTCCCTGAACAGAATAACTACAGCTGCAGTCGATGAATCGATTAGTTGATGTGCAGAAAAATGAACTATTTTCTGGTTCTTTTTGTCCTCCATGATAATAAACTGAACATCTTCTGGTTGTGGGCTGTTTTTTGGGGGACAAATGAAGACATTTTAGGACACTTGTCACCCTTTTCTGACATTTAAAAAAAAACACCTAAAAAACAGCTCATTTAATAATCCAGAATATGATTGACAGATGAATTTGTAATTAAATAAGTGGTATTTGCAGCCCTAAACATAAACATGGGGTTGTTGCATTGGCACTTGTGAACTAAAGGTTCATCTTATGGGACCTTCAGGGTCAAAGTTGAGGTCATGACATGCGAATACTTGATTTAAAGTTTTACTGCAATATTTCCTGACATTTACCTTTGCAAAGCAGATCAATAACAAACTCCAGAGGTGTCTACAAGCAGCCGGATCTCTGATGTCCTGCCGGTGTGTTTGGGGGTCTGTGACCAACATCATGAGGTGAACACCTCCTGGTCGTTGTTTGCAGGCTAGCTACCAGCCAGGCTGAGCAGCAGACACACAGACAGGAAGACACTCGCGACCAAAACATCCGCTTTCCAAGTGATTGTTGACAACATAAAGTCGGAATTAACGCGCGTGTCGGTGTGTCGTCTGCAGGAAGCCCGTAAAAGCCCGTAAGGTCTGCAGGAAGCCCGTAAGGTCTGCAGGAAGCCCGTAAGGTCTGCAGGAAGCCCGTAAAAGCCCGTAAGGTCTGCAGGAAGCCCGTAAGGTCTGCAAGCAGCCGACATGACACCGACTTGTTTACTTCATCCGCTGCTAGCTCAGCTGCTCCGAAGCTCGCAACCGTCGAGTCAAAATAAACCCAAGAAAAAACTAAACGGGAAAAGTCGGAACCGAGCCGGAGTTCGCAGACCTACCGGGCCGGTCCCGCGGGTTTCTCGGGCCGCAGGAGCCCCTCATGGTTCCCCGGTTTGAAGCCTCGTCTTCACAGCGTGTTTTCAGCAATGAATGAAGAGTGAGCGCTGACAGGGAGGCGCGCGCTGTCTGTGTGAGTGAGTGTGTGTGTGCGGGAGGGCGCGGGGGCGCGCGCACGTGCACGTGATGTGTTTGTTATTGTGCTCATTCACCTCCACCTTCACCTCCACCTTCACCTCCAAGATGCTTCTACTGAGACTTTCGTTTTGTGTATGAATCATTTCTAATATGCACCTGAAACATCTGCTCCTCAGTGTGGAGAGTACCTGAGTACTTTTACTCAAGTACTCCGCTAAAGTACACTTTTGAAGTACTTTTTGAAGCATTTCCATTTAATGCTACTGTATACTTTCACTCAACATTCATTTCACAGCTTTCGTGACTTTAAAGACACACAAAATATATTATAGAAATCTTTTAAAATACAACACATTGTTAAAGATTAAAACAAATATTTAAATGTTTTTGGCTTCTCACAAAAATCATTTTGTAATCGGAGTCACATTTCAGATGTACTTAACAGCTTCACCAAATGGTGATGTTCTCCTGTAAACTTCTCACATGCATTTAATAAAAGTTCAAATGATCTAATATCTCAGCAAGACTCAAAGATATGAGAAAAAGTCGAAGATGTCTAAAATTTCTTATCAGTTTTATTATTAATTGTTACTGTTGTCTTATTTATTTATTTGTTGGGGATTTTATATTATTTCTGCCCTGGTTTTAGTTGCCTCAGTGCTGTAATGTTTTATTTCTGGAAATACAATGTAAAGCACTTTGTAACTTTGTTTTGAAAAGTTCTGTATGAATAAAGTTTATTATTATTATTATTATTATTATTATTATAATTATTAACCCTCCTGTTATGTTGCGGGTCAAATTGACCCGCTTCGAAGTTTGAAAATCTAGAAAAAATATTTTAAAGTACTCTTTCTGTATCAAACTTCTGCTTCCCTTAATTAATGTAATCAACGTTTAAAAAAACAAACTCCGTGCAGGTTTATATTACAAATATGATGTTCAGGTCAATTTGACCCGACAGTGAAAGTGGAGGCTGTAAGGAGTCAAAGAGTCAAGTTCAGACTGTTTCTTTCTTAGAAAATGTCACACACACACACACACACACACACACACACACACACACACACACACACACACACACACACACACACACACACACTCTCTCTCTCTCTCTAACTACCACCTGTGTGAGAAGTACAGATACTATTTTGACAGGAACCTTTTTTTTTCCAGCGGGAAACCTCCACCCACACTTAGCAGGAGAGGACCGAAACATACAAGATGGTGTCTTAGGAGTCCCACCAACTATACACTCTGCAGATCCAACTCAGCAGCTTACTGTAGGACAACATGAGCAACAGAAACTAAAGGATGACCGCCCTGGAGGCTCTGGAGAACATCCTTGATCACGACAGTGAAATAGAGGAGGATGTGTCTGAAGATGAAGACCATGTTGAGGTCAATTCAGATTATAACGGGACTGATTATGAACCATCAGATGAGGAAAGTGATATACATACATATATTTCATGCAGCACGTATACTTGTAATGGATTTAGTTTTTTCCTTGCTGTGTTGCTTGAGTCAAAGATCTTCATACTTCCTGCACCACCGGGGACCTGAAAGCCTTCTGTTTGACCTTGTGTCATTAAGTGTTTACATGATGAATATTCCCAAACACTGAACTCCCAATGCAGCTTTTGAACTTTTATTTTAGTTTCCTGGTTCCACAGCTGGAAGAACATAAACAACTGGAACAATGTCGAGCGGAGAAGTTTCAGCTCTTAACAGGGAGTTTCTTGTGGTTTGACCAACAGTGCAGTAATTATGAATCTTATTCCAAACATACAGTGTTTTGTAACTTACTTAAATGTAGTATTTGTTGACCTTGGTGACAACACTATTGTACTGTACAGATAAATGAGGTCATTGAATTGTACTTGTAGTTAAAATCTGGTATATCTCCATGAACACAAAAATAATGTACTGATAATTAAAGGTGTTTTCCAGCTCTGGGCTTCTTTGTGAGTATCTGTGACTTCCATGTTGACTTGTGCTTCACTGGAACATCTGCTTCTGTCTGAATACTTCTTTCAGTGCCGTCAGGATGAGGTCACCACTCTCTGCTGCTGTCGATGAGCCCACCTAACAACACAGAAAACCTTTATTAAGTCCAAACCATGCAGACAGGAGGGACGTTCGCAGAGAGCCGGTCCTCTTACATGTTTGAAACTTGCACTCTTTTTGATCCTCTCTGTAACAGGTGGAGGAAAAGGACTCCGAGGTCCAACCTGAGCCCGGTCTGATGAGTCCGAGCCCGGTGGTGTCTGCTGAGAGGCGCTGCTGCTTTCTCTGATGGAGGGAACCGCCGGCAAAGGACCTTTCTTCAGAGCGAGGGAGAGAGATGATCTTGCAGCTCTGGGTAACGTCTGGGAGGCCAGGCCTGTCAAACATGGCAGAACGCAGCCTGAAGTGTTTGAAGCATAAAATAAAGATTGAGAAAACAAAATAAAAGCAGCCTGCACTTCACGACCCCCTCCGAGCTGAAGTACCTCTGCTCCTCAGCTCTCCCCGAACGGCCTTCAGGCCTCCAAACTGCTCGATGATGCAGTCGACGGCCTCGGCGACGTCTTTGTGTCTCAGGTCGTCCTCGGTGAGTCTCGCCTGCTTCAGCAGCCTCCTCATCGCCGGGTCCAGATCCTTCAGATCAGCAGATACAACGTGTGAAGTTCAGCCTGTCGGACTTTATATTCTGGCTCATTACCGTTTCACTGTATGTATATTTATATTAGGACTCACTGGACATGTGGTTGGAGATGTGGTGGACGGTTCATCCACGACGAAATGTTTCTCCTCATCCAAACTGGTAATTAGTTTAATTCTTTAGAGAACATAAACGAACCATCTTTAATACGTTGCGCTTTCTTCCACTTTTCAGCTATGTAGCGGAAATATTTGTCTTACCCTGAATCAGGTGGGTCAGTTATTGAGTTTCTAGCTGTTTTCATCATTTGAATCCTGCTGGCCGTCTTCTCTGCAAACAGAGGAGGTAAATGATGACCGATTGGAGACGTGACAGCAGTGAAAGGTGACGGCAGCCTCTGATGAGGCCAAACAGGTTTAATGTGTGATGACAGAGATAAGTCGTCTGTTTGTTGTTTTTCTAACCGTGTGCAGCCTCCACTGCCAGATGAAATTCCTCTGCTTCCATTTCATTTGCAAAGTTGAGGCCGACATGGTGTCCCTGTGGAAACACAGCAAATCTGAATCCAGCCTGAACCAACTCAAAAGTAAAACCCTGTTTCTGAAGAAGTTGGGACGCTGTGTGAAATGTAAATAAATAAAAACCAGATGCAATGATTTGCAAATCCCATTAACCCGTATTTAACTGAAAATGGACCGGAGATGACATATCAAATGTTAAAACTGAGAAATCTGTATTGTTTCATGAAAAATACAGGTGAATCTCAGGTTCAGGTTTCTTTATTTGTGCCCGTAGGTCGATTTGTTTTGCAGGTGAAGAAGACTTCTATCGTGACAAACATTTAAAAACACTGACAACACTGAAGCGCAACAAAACATGACAGAAAGTACTCAAAACTTCACTAATCAAGACGAATCAATAACAGTAAAAAAACAAAACAATACATAACTGCTGGAATAAAGGCCTAAACAATTTGAATTGAATTGAATTTGATGGCAGCAACATGTCTGGAGACGGGGACAACCAAAGGCTGGACAACTGGAAAAGCATGAGGCTAAAAAAAACAAGCTTATTTACTTTGACACAGCGTCCCAACTTATCTTAAACAGGGTTGTAACTCCGCACAGAGCCTGAAGCACGCTCAGATACTCAAACAGGGTCACTCACGTCTGCAGGGAACGTGTGGAAGAACGCGCGAGCTGCCGTGTACTTGAACGGGACGTACAACTCCTGCTCCCACAGTAACTGTGAACGCTGCGTTCAAGGGAAGGACAGAAAGAAAAGGAGTGAAGAGCTATCAGGGACACGCGGACACTCCCGTCCAGATAACATGTCTCATTGTTACCAAAGGAAACAGCAACACTGCTGTTGCAGCTGTTTCATGCATGCAACTGAGACGCTGCAGGACAAAATGACCTGTCCCTTCACTGAGGGAAGTGCTGTGTAGGTTTGTGATCGGAGTGACTCTGTAGTTCCTTCTACCTCGACGCAGTAGAGACGCAGGAAGTAGGACTGCAGGGACTCGTCCTCAGTGAGACACAGGACGCCGCAGTGCAAACAGCTCCAGCGTGGACGCTCACCCTCGGCAGCTTCGGCCTGTAGGATCTGTGCTACTGTAGTTTTAATCAGCTAAAACACAACAAATACAGATTACAGCTCCTCCAATAAACATCACCTGGAATGTAAACGTTCATTCCTACTGCATTAAAGCCTACAGAGCTGTCATGCTCCTTTTCTTTACTTTTGTCCTAATGTTGACATAATGTTGTCCTGATAAGAGTTTTCTTAAGCATCTTTTTCTGACATCAGATTTTTCTTCTAAAAACTGCTCGCATGTTGCGTAACTGAGAATAACCTTCGAGACGTCCCGGCTTCGTCTAGAGAACTACACAGCAGAGAGGCGGATCCTCAGAGAGACCGGCGACCTCGTTTGATTCTGGGGAGTGATCCACTTTAACTGTCATATCTTCAGCTGCAGGAGATCAAAACGTTTTATTACATCACCCAAGAATCTGGGTCGATGTGTTCACTTTTCACTCAGAGTCTCATCAGTTGTTCACAAAACAGATGGACTCACTTTTCCAGCGCTGTACCTCTAAGTTTCTCAACAAACAGGGACGTTTTTTCATCATTTAGGGAATAAAGACATCGCTGAACATAAAAGTAAATCTTATAAAATCACACTCCTGAGGCTGAGTAAATAAAAAATAAACAGAATTATCATGGATTTGGTCTTATATAATATTATTACAATGTTTTCATTGTGTTTGACCTTTATTTTATGTTTACTGCATTAACCCATTTGTTCACTTTTTATATTTCCATTTTTTACCTGCGTTCTCTAATTAAGCTCTTTAAATAAGTGACACATCTAAAACTATTTGCTGTTTTAGATTTTGCTCGTACCCTGCAGGAAGAACAAACATCTGTAACTGTAAAAGTAAAACAGAAAGCTCATTGATCCAGCAGGCCTCGTCTGACAGCTGCTACTGATAACATTAAAACAAACTAAATGAAAATAGCAGATTCAGATTACAACAAGTTACGACATTAATATCATCTTTGTGTTTAACTGAACAGATGAAGGCGATGTGTTTTACCTCCACATTTATCGTCACTGTTATCTACTCCAGTTCCATTCATTCCTCATATGTTGTAATGTAAAGGGAGCTGACCTTACAGCGAGGCTCGAGCAGACCGGTGAGGAGGCCTTTCTCTCGGATGGTGAGCAGGTCACTCATCACATGACATCCAGCAGTCGAACCGTACGCCATCGCAGCACCTGTGTGTGTTTTCTCCTGCTCACTACGACCGCTTCAACCTTTCATCCTTTATAAATGCATCCACTGAACACATCCACACTTCCTGACCGTAACCAGTTTAAATGGCAGTATTTCCATCACAGAGTGTAATCATGCAAATCTGTGGACACAACGAGCTCACTGTGGCTTTTAGAAACCAGATGAACAGCGGTGTACATTGTACGGTCGCTAGCACAGGTTATTTGTTAATCATATGTACAGCGTGATGCACTGTGAATAAATTATAGCTCTTTCCCAGCATGCAACTCAGTTGATGACATTGCACGGGACAACTATTACTATTCAAAAATTTTACCCTGTAACAACTCCAGCAGCTTTGAGACGACATGCACCAAATTCCAGCATATGGTGTGACCCCGTTGGGAAAAGTGTCCTGTGACTTTTCTTAGAAATTCATCGTAGTGTCTTCGTACAAATCCCCAAAAAGTAGCAACCCTTCAAAATTACTAAGAAATGTATTATTTTTGGCTTTTGCAATATTTCAAACTGTCTTATAAGAAATTATATTACACTTGGGAGAACTAATAACCCTGGGATTCCCTTAAGTCTGTGAAAATATGACCTCAACACCGCCACCATGTGGTGAGTTATTCACTGTTTCCGTTTATCATAACTTCCACACAGACTTTGTTTTTCCTGGGGATTCTTTGGATCGATAGGAAACAGGGTTCAAGCACACCCAAAATGTCTTTAGAAATTTTAACCTGTTCCAGTGTTTACATTACATTAACATTAGGTTTCAACTTTGCAACATTTCAGAGGTAAATTTTGACTTTAATACCAAAACTTTAACACCAGTTGTAACTTAATGTAGTGAAGTTAAAAAAACTCTACTACATTAAGTTACAATTGGCATTAAAGTTTTACACAGAAATTCTGCGATTAGTCTTTAGAATAATAAAAAATGGTTAGACAGTATATTGAATCGTTGAACAGTATATCTCTTTTGACTTGTAGACATTAACATTAGATGTTATTTGGTTTAAAGCCATATCGATAGTTATCGTAATTGTTTCCCATCTGCAAAGAATCGGTTTCACAAGTGCATGTGAGTTTTTGCACATTTAAAATTCATGTGTTTTCTTCTGTAAGAGATATTTATAGCAGCAGGCAGCATTAATGGCTTGATAGAGTCTTACAGAGGAAGAAGTTTAGAGTGAGTGGAAATGCCTGGTAGGAGTTGATAGATTACACGTTGACCTCTCATGATTTAAACACCCTTTTTCATTGTGCATGTCACAATAACCGCATAATTAACTGTAATAAAAGTCTTATTAGTTATACATTATCTTGCAAAATAAATAAATTTTATGACTTCCTTATATTGTCTTTCTTTCCTCACACTGCCTCGAATCTCTGCATCAAATCCCATAAACTCTCTCAATGTCAAATGTTCCACACAACGCAGTTTTAAAACATAAAAAAAGAAACTTTTATTCAAATTTGTTAAAGTGGTAAACAGGTCAAAATAAAGGACATCCTTCAGACTATTGAGTGCAGTTACACAAAGAACAAATCAGTACAATAAGTGATATGTAGATGGGAAAATATTGCTTACTCTGACGTTACTTCTGTCCGATCATCATTTTCTCGTGTTCCTCAGAAAACGTAACGTCTCTGTGAGTATTACCCACCCCTCTTCCTCCTCCTGTGTCTCCGCCGTCAGCGTCCTCTGCTCTGTCTGATCCTCCCGGCACCGGCCTCTTGCGTCTCTTATTCAGCAGGGGGTTGTTGGACGTGTCCAGGTCTTTGATCTTCACTTGGTCGTAGTCCACGCGCATGGTGGCCAGAGCGCTGGTCATTTCCTCCTGTCGGAGGAACACAAACGTTCAGTGCTGCGAATCTGATTTTGGTGCTTCGCTGCCATCTTGTGGCCACATTCAGGAAACAGACATTCATAACAGCGTGTCTTACCTTCACGTCGTCCCACAGCTCCTTGTCCTCGGTCAAAACACGTGACGTGTGCAGAGGCGTTGGAGGGACGACCATCGACTGCTGTGGTGTGAAAACATCCATGAATACAGAGCTTACAGGTGTGCAGGTACAGAGCTTATAGAGGTTCACCTACACTGATCCAAGGATGGTTCATGAACTGTCCGATGGTCATCCTCTCACTCGGGTCCGTCTTCAGTAACTGAACGATCAGCTGTTTGGCTGCAGGGGACGTAGAAAAACACTAAATTAAACAACCCAGCAGGACTTCGGCGAAGTGCATCTAAAATACAACTTTTGTTTAAAAAAGTTGGGCTGCTATGTAAAATGTAAATAAAAACATGTTTAGAAGCTGAAATTCTATATCAGGCAAGAATGGGACCACATTTCACTTTCAAAACTCCCGCAACTGGGCTCCTGAGGTCCCCAACGTTTACGTTTACATGTTGTTAAAAGAAGAAATGATGCAGCACACTGGGAAACATGCCGCTGTCCAACGGGTTTTTTTCAAACGTGTTGCTGGCATTAAATTCAAAATAAGCATACATTTTTAATAACACAATAACATTTCTCAATTTCAACATTTTATATTTTGTCTTTGGTCTATTTTCTATTAAATGTCAGTTGCAAATCATCACATTCTGTATTTATTGCTATTTTTATCAGCGTCCAAACTTTGTTAGAAACAGGGTTGTAATACAGTTTTCATGATCCAGTCAGGTTAGTTGGTGATAATAAATTGATCGTAGGTGTAGATATGAGATTTCTGTCTTTCCGTGTTGCCCCTCTGCAGGGTCCCGCCTTCACCCAAAGTCAGCTGGGATTGGCTCCGGTGTTCAGGATTAAATGGGTACATAAATGGATTAATCTAAAGTTGTGTGTTGTGTGTCCACAGTCTGACCTTCCTCGGACACGTCAGCCCATTCGGGGTTGGGAAACTCGTATTGGCCCAGCCGGATCCTCTGCTTCATGCCGGGCGAGATGGCCTGACCGGTGTTGGAGTAAAATGGAGGAAACCCACACAGCCTGGAAAACAGAGGAGACAAGACGGCTACAGGTTGGCGTCTTATTCAACCAATGCAGCGGATTAATAGTTATTGTAATCATCTCATTAAGTTGACTCAAAATGCAGGATACCTACAGAATGTACATGATTACGCCCAGAGACCACATGTCACACGAGTTGTCATACTTCTCCGGCCCGAGCACTTCTGGTGCTGAATGGACAAAAAGATACAGAAAAAAAACACTGGAATTACCGCCCAGTGGTTGTATATGGTATTGAACTGGCAGTGACCTTTGACCCCCAAAATCTTATCAGTTTATCCTTGAGTCCGAGTGAATGTTTGTGCCAAATTTGAAGAAATTCTCTCATGGCGTTCCCGAGATAGGATGGAAAGAGCAGATAAGGACGGACGGGAGGTCATATCGGCCGTGACCTTTGACCTTCGATTACCAAAATCTGTACACTCTATTGCGTCCAAGAGAATGTTTGTGCCAAATTAAAAAAAAAGGTCCCTCAAGATGTTACTGAGGTATTACCTCACCGTCACCATCACCTTTAGCTTTAACCTCCAAAATCTAAACACTTCATCGCCAAGGCAACGGGAACGTTTGAACTTTCTTCCAGGTGTTCACGAGTCCGACAACCCTAAAAGCCCGTTAAGGATCCGGTTCTGAACGCAGTGCACCTCCAGCTCCTGCTGCCACACTTCAACACTCACCGACATAATAGGGAGTGTAACAGGGAGTTTGGAGGGAGTTGTGCAGCGTCGTCTCCTTGGCGAAGCCGAAGTCGGTGAGTTTGAGAGTAGCGTTGCTCTGCTTGGTCGTGTACAGAAGGTTCTCAGGCTGCAGCGAGAAGGAACAAACAAATATCAACACAGAGAATCTTCCTGATAATCTCGGTGAGGAGAGTTGTATTGTGACGGCGGCGGCGGTACCTTCACGTCTCTGTGAGCGATGTCCGTGAGGTGGAGGAACTCGATGGCCGAGCCGATGTCACGCATGATCTCCGACACCTCTGATGGACACACGTGACGCAGAAATGATAGCACAGATCACAGAACAGAGACCAGAACATTCACAGTGCAGGACGAGAGCCGTCACCCACCTCTCTCGGTGAAGGCCTGGTCCCCTCGGGCCTGGATGCGACTGAACAGCTCCCCTCCCTCCATGCTGAGGACGACACGGACAAAGACGTGAGAACTGGGGCAGCGAAGCTTCTCTTGGCAGGTTCTCCACTGAAATCACCGTTTCATAACAAAGCGGCTCATTGTTCCTGTTCACTGTTCAGATGAGTCCGGTCTGCCGAGCCGAGGCCGACGACCCACCCCGAAACACAACTGACATCATTTACGTCATCTCTGACGGAAGTTTTGAAGACATCATAAAGCTGCTGCAGTCCCGGTTTCATCACCTTCGAAATATCTCCAAAATACGACATATTTAAAACGATGCCGAGATTATTCTACAGTCTCGATGACTGTTCGAGCTCAGCAGTCATCTTTAAAATCTCTCCGGTTTTATTTCTTTGATACCGTTTTTACTTGTTTTAAGGTTTTTCTATAGGATCACTGTGCGGTTGGATTTTAGACCTGTTTGAATTTACAGGTTGTTTTTTTAATGGCTTATTTTATTGTGAAGTTCAGAAAACTGCTCTACAAATGAAGATTATTGTTATCATTGAATCAAATACAAATAGATACGATGTAAATAAGCTGACGGTGTTATCTGGTCATTGATTGGCCCAAACTTGGTGACCTCTCTGTCTTTATTTGAATGGACAGCTGTCTGATTATTATGGTGTTATCCCTCTGAAATGTTTCACCACTGTTTTCACTTTAACATTCAGTTTAATCAATTAAACAAAATAAATTCAGCCCAAACTGGAAAAAAAAGGAAAGTAATGTGCCGAAACAGTGAAAAAAGGCCCCAAAAGGATGCATTTGTTATTGCAACCAAAATAATCTAAAATTAAAAAAATATATGTACATCACCAATGTTTTTTAACATGTTCTGCTGGACTTACATATTTTTTAATTCTGGGTTTGTTTTGATGAGAATCTTTCACAGGTTTCAGATGATTAATATCAGCGGTTACGTTATTTTCTCCATATAGTTTGTTTCTCTGGTGTTCAGCTTTAACACTTTTCTCAGACTCACAAATGAACACAAAGCTGAACTACATTACAGATAAAAACAGGTGGTGAAATCTATTTTTAGTGGTTATTTTTCCCCCCTCAAAGGTCCCAGAATAAACCGCCGATAGTGAAGCTCACCACTCCATCACGATGAGCAGACACTTCTTCCCCTGGTGCATGTTCTCATACAGGCTGAGTATCCGTACGATGTGGGGGCCTCCGGACACTCGCCAGTGCAGCTCCACCTCCCGCCGGGCTTTAGGAGTGTCGTACAGGATCTGTCCAACACAGCAAAATCAAATGCTTCTGTTTTACATTCATTTATTTACATGAATTTCACTTGCAGATGAAAAGTCACTCCGTTTTCAGAGCACCATTAAAGCCAATTAATCTGCTGAACAGCGTCTTTAAAACCACAGCGCTGCAGCAGCGGTTTCAGAGAGAGCAGCCGACGGCATCCTGATGTCATCTCAGTCCAAATCTTTGTGCACGTGACGATGCACTCTGCCTGCCGGAGGAGGAGGACAGCTCGGAAATGAAGAGTTGAAACAAAGCGTTTAAACTCACAAAATACCGTCTGGATTGAGTTTCCTCAGATTGAGTCTGTGGCGCTGCTCTTCCTGGTTGTGTTTTCATGAAGCTTTGCTGGCACCCCGCTGCCAGCTGTTTGTTCACTTACCAGAGCTGCACACTTACTGTGGCCTGAAAACTCACTGCTGAGTCGATGAGAGCACATTTGTACTTTTGTTAAATGTCAGATGCTTCTGTAAAGTGTCAACAAAGCACATCATTGTCCTCACAGCAGTCATCAAAACAGAGAGGAAGCTGTGGAGTCCAGACAGCTCATCACTGTCTGTCACACACATCCACTGTCTGGGCTGTCAGATTACTGCTCCATCCCTCCAAGGCTGAACTCAGATTTCATCTGTTTTACATACAATAATCAATCATGCAAATAAATTGCAGGATATTACACTTTACATGAAGCAGAGCAAATATTCCGATTTCTGCACAGATCTCCGGTGTGAGGCATCAGGAAACGGTGCAGACCACAAAGACTGAGGGGGATGAATAATTGATGGCTGCTCTCTGTCCGTCCAGTGACAGCAGCCTCGTGCCTTCGACAGTAAATATCACAGTGAATAAATAACACGGTAAAGTAGCAGACCAACCTTCAGGGCGCATTTCTCTCCGGTTTCCTTGCAGTAACACTCGAGCACCTTGCCGTTGATGCCCAGGCCGAGGACCTGAGCTGTGATCTTGTACTCATCTGTCACTGCGTTCCTCCTGAACTCCAGTTTGGAATAAGGAGGCGGCGGCGGGATGTCGCAGCCCGAGCTGCTTCCCGGACTGCTGGAGTCGGTGCCGCGCGCCGTCCCGTGCTGCGCGCTGATTGGACTCACAGACTGCTCCTCCGGGTTCTGGTTCATTTTAATGTGAGAGCCGACGGCGGTGCAGAAGATCAGAAGAGATCCAGTTTCATCTCTCAGCTCATGCACGTGTGTCCGGAAGACTGTCGCGCTTCTCCATCGAGCATGTCGACTCACTCTTTAACAACGTAGAAGAAAAATGAGGTTTGGAATTTAGAAAAGCTCCTCGGTGCGCAGAGAAGGGCGGAGGTCTGAGAGCACACCGTTATGTTGGCATTAATAACTTCAAACGGTTCCAACTGAAGGCCG
Source organism: Embiotoca jacksoni (assembly GCF_022577435.1). Lineage (NCBI taxonomy): Eukaryota > Metazoa > Chordata > Actinopteri > Embiotocidae > Embiotoca > Embiotoca jacksoni. The sequence continues at coordinate 1,877,582 of NW_027185229.1, read as the reverse complement.
GTTGGAAGTGAGCAGATTTAAAAACGCAAGAAATGGAAGAAAATAGCTGCTAAGGCAAACTGTAGTTCCCCTGTCTGGTCCTCATCAGGGTTCTGCTCCTCTTCCTGTGGGGCAAACCAACCTCTCCAACTCCCTGACGTCAGCGCGGAGAGGCTCAAGTTCATTCACCAGTCACATTTTTCTTAAAGGCACAACCACGCGTAAAGACGCACGGCGGGGTGACCAGTGGAGAGACAAGTACAAGAAGCTCGGGCCAGAAATGAATGTCTGAAATATGATGCTGCACCTTTCAGAGGTGGACACGTGACGTTAACCATCAAAAACACTGCAGCCGGTTTGTAACTCAGTTATTTCACTGGATTCTGCAGCTGTTGCACAGAAGCATCACTACATTCAATAATTGGAGATATTTGTATTGCTTTGACAGTGTGGTCTCTTTTTAACTCTGGGTTCAGTTCATTTTTTTATGTTTGAAACAGACTGCCTCTTTAAAACCTAAGAAATTGTAGATGTTTTTTTTGCCATCTTTATGTAAAAACAGCGACTTAAATGCAGTTAAAACACTAATTAACTTTAATATCAAGACCAACTTTCAACTTGTTTCGAGACAATTTATTCCAGACAACAAAGGAAAAAAGCTGTTTGTACAGCTACGCATGAGTTGAAACCCAGTTCAGTTGAAATATGTACAAGCACGGTTCTTGTTTCTAGAATTTCACCATGAAATTGTCTTCTGAATAAAGGCTTTTTAAGTTTTGCCAGAAGAGAGTTTTGGAGTTTTTCTTGTTATTCCAAGTCGAACCTGCTAATCGTTAAATGAATGCCTTCAGGTTTATACAGTCATGAGTGATGAGACAAAATGGACAAATGAAGTTAAGGTTGTTTATTTTCATTTGGTTGGAGTTTAGGGATTAGGGACTAGGGATTAGGGATTAGGAATCAGGGTTAGGGGTAATAGTTAGGGTTAATGGCATCTTCTTTGCTGGAGTGGAATCCCCTGTTTGCATGTAGTTCATCCTTCAGCCTCTGGATCTCCTCCTGGTACTCTGATATAACTGCAGACTGACGCCTCCTTTCTGTCTCCAGCTGCTGCTGAAGGCTCGGACTCTTTGTTCGGTCAGCTTCATGTCTCTGGTTGCCACTCTGATGTTTTATCTCATTTTGCTTCTTCACCAGCAGCGTCATCGTTCTCCTCTCATCAACCAGCTGCTTCTGGGTTTCTTCTAGTTCTTTGCCAAGTTTGATACTCTGTTCGTGCTGGTCGAAACATTTGGCTCTCACTCGTCTCCACTGATGAACGAGTGATTAGAGGAGGCTGAGATTCATCGGACCAGCTGGGAGATTCTCATCTACCGAGCCACCTCTCCTCAGGATCTGCTCCAACCGTTCCTGATCAAAAAGACATGTTTGCTGCTTTCATGAAAACACTGATGATTTATCTTCATCACTGGGTGCAAGAATTCACAGAGTTCACATATTCTAAGAAATAAAAAAGATTCTCCGCAGGCACAGAGAAGATGGTTTAATTCTGGGAACTGGACGAAGTGCTGCCGAGGTGACGGAGGATCAGAAATCAGCTGCACAAACTGAAAGAAAGATGAGAGGGAGGAAGGCGACACGGTCCAACATCCTCCAGAGGTTCAGTGGAACAAGAGACGCAGCGGCGCCAACTAGTGGTGGAGCTGTGAACTGTAAGCTGAGTGCAGAGGATGAGGAGGAGGAAGAAGCTCAAACCAAACTGATGCTTCTCGTTTCGACTCTGCTGCTCAACAAGGACCGAGGATTTACAAGAAAAGAAAAGAAAAGAAAAGGGAACACTGCAATCTTTAAGTTAAAGAACACAAGCCGGTAGAATCACATTTATGACTTCATAACAAATTAGATTCATATTTGAAATGATCAAGACTGAACACGTTGAATATTTTGGTATAATTTTCCTTTAAACGGTGAAGATTTAAGTTTCCAAAGCAAACAACAAATATAATTCCAGATAAAAACTGCATGAATGTTTCTCTTTTTTGAGCTTTGATATGGTTTTTGTATTTTGATCTTGCGTATTGAGAAGATGATTGTGATCCTGCAGGACAGATGTTTTTCTAAAATCTGTCTTTTTTTCTGTGTGCAGGTTCGTCCGTCTCCATCTTTGCTGCCAGAACGAGTTTTCTTTTACGTTTCCCGGACGAGTATTTAGAGAGCTGGAACCGGCACGCTCTATTTTTCACTTTGTATTTTCTGAGTTGGGTGAACGTGTATAAATGTTCGACGTCCTCTGAGCGTCGGTGGTTTGTTGGGATCTGGTCACTCTGGCAGCTTTAACTTCCTGTTTGAGGGTGATTCGGTCTTTAACTGCTTTTTACTTTGGAAGTGAAGAACTGCACCTTCTTTTCTTTTTTAACAACATATAATAAACAATGTTGACATTTTTAATCTATCTTAGTCTATCTGATATTTTAAACTCACTGTTCTTTATAGATAAATCATACAGAAATAACTCTTGCTTTTTAGTAATCAGCATATAAATCATGAATATAAAATGATTAAAACAGCCTATAATACGGTAAATATTTCATTTTATTGCAGTCTGTGTCTTTACGACAGATAACTTACTGAATGTAAGATCAATGCTTTGAATGTATTTCGTACTAGTTGAACTGTATTTGACTCCAGCTGCTGGTTTCCTTTGCTGAGTGGCTGTTAGCCTAGCGTGCTAGCTCGCCCTGCAGGGCGCGGTCCAGCACGAGCTCATCCTGCACGGGGAACGGCACGGTGACGCGCAGCTGCCGGTTCTCCTCCATGGAGCGCTGGATGGTCTCCAGGGCGTTGGAGTTTCCAGACCAGCAGCGACGAGCCACCTGCGTACGTACACACACACACACACACACACACACACACACACACACACACACACACCAGTCAGTAGTCAGACCGGTGAAGACGTGCGGCTGATGTCCGTCCAGCTGCTCCTCTCTCACCCCGTTGGAGACGTCCCAGCTGAGCATCAGACCGGCTCTCTTCGCCGCCTCCTCTGAGCCGTCCAGCAGCAAACCGAAGCCTCCATTCACGACTTCACCCCTGCAGGACAGACGGAGTCATAAACACGCAGACTTAAGTGATGGATTATTTAAAAAAAAAAAGATTCAAACAGGTCACTACGAGCTCTTTAATCGGTCGACCCTACCAGCCAACGCCGCCGCCGTTGTGCAGGGCGACCCATGTGGCGCCTCTGAACGCATCGCCCACGAAGTTCTGCACCGCCATGTCTGCAAGGACGACACAGAGGGAGCTGTAAGTTTCCTTTTCAACACTCCTGAAGTCGTTCTAGTTTAAAAGAACGAGGAAATAAAAACAAGCCTTGAAACCTTTTCCACAGTTCAAGCGTTGAGCTGAAGGTCTCTGACTGCATGGAGACTAATCTGGACCGCAAGTTTAGTTCATCCGAAAAATACATTTGGAACTAAAAGTTAAAGATCAAATCTTAAACTTTAAGTTTAAAATTTTAGTTTTTCAATCTCTTTTCTTTTTTAAATTAACTGAACTTTTGGCCCCAATTTGTCTCCATAAGCCGCCGCCCCTTCACACAGTTCATCGATCAGCAGCAGCCAAACACACTTCAGGTTCTGGCGGTTCAGGTTGTGAATTACAAACTCGAGTTTTCAGACATTTAACAGACGTGAAATACATCGTAAACTTCAAACAGACACACGAAGCTTCAGTGAGCAAAGATGTCTGGTTTTGTTGAATCCCCGTCACCTAAACTCCTCCTCTCAGGTTTCTGCTCATTTGCATAAAAAGTGAGAACCGACCTCTTGTGATCCGATCAGGTGGAAACAGCCTCAATATGTCTGGAAGGTTTTCATTTAAAAATATTATAATAAGGTGTAAAAAAATTCTGGTTTTTAATCATCATGAAAGTGTTAAAATATGTTTGAGAAAGGTCACAGTTGTAAATATGTTGATCATTTCTGTATATTTGGGACCTGATTTGAAGCGTTTCTTTCTGACTGTATGTATATTAACACGTACCTGCGCAGAAGGCGGAGCCATCGTACACATTGGAGGTTTCTCTGAAGGGGCTGTCGGTGCCGCTGACATCATGATGGTCTCTGCTGATGACCACCGGAGCCTGAACAGGACGAACGCCAACAGACTCCGGAAACATGCCGACGGCAGCAAATATGAAAATAACCTGAGCGGACGGTCGATGTTCTCACCGAGACTCGTCCGTCAGCGACGGCCCGGTTGACGGCCAAAGCGATGGAGACTCGTCCTCTCTGGTCGGAGTAGAGGATCCTGGCTTGTGATCCCACGACCTTAAAGAACAAAACCCAGCAGAGGAAATCACGTCTGATGTTTTAACCTGTGATTCCCACGGAGAGGGCGCACGGTGGTAAACGGACCATGTTGTGTTTTCCCGCCTCTCGGATCCAGCGGATGTTGTCGTCGTACTGCTGTTTGATGCGATCGGACGCGTCGGCGCTGATTTCCTCCAGGACGGTCGCGGCTATGTCGTCGGTCACGGCGAGATCCTCGGGGTCACCGGATGTACAAACCCAGCGGAACGGCCCGAAGCCCAACGAGAAGATGTCGCTGCGTCGGGAGAAACAGAAATCACAACTCGGTTCCACGGAAGCATCTTAATTTAAAAACAAACGTGAAAGAGGTTCAAAGCTGTAAGTGATTGATTGATTGATTGATTGATTGATTGGTTGATTCATGCATAAACAACATGTCCAAACAGGCCTACAGGACATTAATAATAAAAAACTAATCAGAGAAACTACAAAGACTTCAAATGATTTAAAACAAATGAACCTTTCTGACGTCTTTTACTAGCTTGTGATCAACTTTTAATGGATTTTGAACATAAATTTCATTTAAAATGGAAATTCTTAACTCATCATAATACGGAAAAAACAGAAGAACATGTGATTCATTCTCATAATTCACAACCTGTCGTCCTCTTGGATATTTTTAAATCTCTAAACTTGGACGTCAGATGAAGGATTCCTGCTCTCAACTGTGACTGAACTTGGCTTCTAGATAGATTTGCAATAACATTCAGGTTCAGGGACAAAATTCTGCTTGAATTAAATTAACGTTTGTAATTTTGGTTTCAGCAGGACATCCCTCAACCTTTTTTATTCAAATCCATCAAGTAACTTTCTTGAAATTGTGTAAATTCTGCAGGATGAATTATTGCTGTACATGTGTTGTAATTCAACTTCCACAAAATCAGCACGAAGCTGTGCAGTTTAAAAACACAAACCTGAAACCCCTAAAATGATTTAAGATGATTTTGTAAAGCTACTATTTATGAGACAATATTCTAGTTATATAAATAGTTTTGTAAATGGTCTCTGGATGAAGAAAAGAAGCCGTCTGACCCCATGATGTGCTGAACGTAAGAAGGGTAACGAAACTCTGTCGCTCCTCCACCAACTTTTTCAACTTCTGCACCTGCAAAGAAAAACAACACACACTGAATGATGTTGTGTGTGTGTGTGTGTGTGTGTGTGTGTGTGTGTGTGTGTGTGTGTGTGTGTGTGTTATTTACCAGCTCTCTGGGCCTCCAGCAGGAAGGCGTTCCCGTAGTCCCAGAAGAACAGTCCTGCATCGGACAGCTTGTTGATGGCCTTTATGTGTCTTCGGAGGCTGAGACAGGAAGTAAAACACGTCACTTCCTCCATGTTTTTAAGGATAAAATCCGGTGACACACTTTGAGAAACTCTGTTTTAAGTCAACCTCTCTTGGATGACAGCTCTGAACCGGTCGGGATCCGTCGCCATGAGCTGGCCGGCCTGCCGGAAGCTGAGCTGGACCGGGTAGTAGCCCCCATTGTAGGGGTTGTGGAGGGAGGTCTGGTCCGAGCCCAGATCCACCAGCAGCTCTCCGGTGCGCTCGTACTCCAGCAGCAGCCGCTCCCTGAGCGCACACAAAGGACTCTGAGAGCGTGTCGCCGGCGGCGGCTGCAGACCTGGACGGCGTCTGGGCTGCAGAAGGATTTCACTCACCACAGGTCCACGATGTTGCCATGGTAACCCAGACTGAGGGCAGTCTTGGAGCTCCTGGCCTCTCTGTGGGACACAAACTATTAATTACCGAGTGTCACAGCAGACAGTTTCTCCTGCGGTCGTTTTCTGTGGGATAAAGGATGATTTTTCCAGGAGGCGGAGCCATGTTTAGATGCCCCGCCCCGATGGGATATTGATGTAGGAAGTACACACAGGTGCACCAACTCTAATCGATATTTTCATATTAAAAACAGATCACATGGGTCAGTTGTTGCGTTGAGCCCATTTTACAAAGCTGATGCTGCAGTTTCTCCGCAGCTCTCATTCTGGCTGTTTAGTGTCTTTTAGCTTATTGTTTTGGTTTTGGACCCTGGAGAAGCAGAAGAACATGCAGTCTGTAGGATTTAGTGTCATCTAGTGGTGAGGTTGCAGATTACAACCAACTTAAAGTGGAAGAGAATCTATGGTGGAGCTGGTGAAAGAACGGAAAGAGCTTCTCTAGGTCCGGTGTTTGGTTTGTCCCTTCTGGGCTACTGTAGAAACAAGGCGGATCTGCTCCCTATGTAAACATGAAGAGTTCATTCAGAGGGAACGGAAACACAACGACTTAGTTTCAGGTGATTAAACACTAATGAAAACACAATAACGAGTATTATATTCCATTTCTGTCACTAGATCCACCTAAAATGTACAAACTGAACCTTTAAGTAAAGGATGTTCACATGTTCTTCTTCCCTCCTACACAAAGCTTTCTGTTCCCTGAGAAGGTCCAGACATGGACTGATATATCTCCCACTGAACCAGTCAGATCACTAAAGGTTTAAACATGCCACCGTCTCTTCCGGTCTGTCACCTGATGCGTTTGATGCACCGGTCCATGCTGCTGGTCACCTCCATCAGCCAGCCCTGCTCGTGTCTCTTCCTCAGAGGAGCCTCGTCCACCTGCACACAAATCAAACCCATCGAACGCCTCACCAACTTCCTCCGTTCCCGCTGAGTCAGCAGTGAGCGTTAACATGGAAATGACCGAAATGGGAAAAAAAAAAAGCCAGCTGACCTCCGCGATCACGCCAACGCAGCCCGCGATGACGGCAGCTTTAGCCTGAGCGCCGCTCATGCCGCCGAGGCCGGAGGTCACGAAGACACGCCCCCTCAGGTCACCGGAGCCCAGGTACCTCCGGCCGGCGTTCAGCACGGTGAGCTGAACCCAGAACAGCAAGGAAATGGAAAAGGAAGGTTTTTTTTCTGAGTTATTCTTTATTGTTTTATATGATGGCGTCATTTCTACAAACCAGAGTGCCGTGAACGATCCCCTGAGGTCCGATGTAGCAGTAGCTTCCTGCTGTCATCTGACCGTACCTGGAAACGCACAAAAACAGATCAGATTTCACCTCCTGGTTTAGTTTTGTAGCCAAGAAGAAAACCAACACCAACAAATCAAAGACTTACATGGAAACACCGAGAGCGAACATCTTCTCGTACTGATCTCTGGAGGAATAGTTTGGAATAACCTGCGAGGAGCAGAAACAAAGAAACCCGTGGTGACTGTTTACGTCTTCGCAGCGCGTCACCAGACGTGAGCGGAGCGGTTACCATCCCGTTGGTGATGACGGCGCGAGGTGAGGACGGCAGGCTGGGGAACAGGCCCATGGGGTGACCGCTGTACATCACCAGAGTCTGTTCCTCCGTCATCTCGCTCAGGTAGTTCATCACCAGGCGGAACTGAAGCCGCACAAACACACGCGTGATTAACATTCACCTGTTGAGAGAGCGTCCATCCGTCCAAGAGGAGTGAACTCACCTGAGCCCAGTTACTGAACACCTGTCCGTTCCCTCCGTACGTGACGAGCTCTTGGGGAAACTGCAGGATAAAAAAAAAACATCAGTTGCCATGGAGACGATGAATGAAGCGGGAAAGCTGTGTGAAGATCCGACCTGAGCGACGGCCGGGTCCAAGTTGTTCATGATCATGAGCATTAGAGAGGCGGCCTGGCGTGTTCGGCAGGGATACTGATCGATGGGGAACGCTCTGAGGAACGGAGGAAGGACGTCACAGCACGGCTCAACGAACACACAACATCACAAGTTCATGTTCTGCAACACGTCTTTTAAAACACTGTTTGCTGCTCGGATGTCAGTTTGCACCGAAGTGCAAACCACAAAAACTCCTGATGTGCAGATGCAAAATGCAAAAAACATAAACTTGCAGTTCTGAAGTGCAAAATACAAAAAAACCCACAACTTTACAGAAACTGTGCATTAAACTGTTTCTGTTATTCATGTGAAGAAACTTGAATAATTCAAAGTATCAACATCAACAGGAATCATTTTGGTTTCCTTTTTGCACAAATCTGGACTCAATTCGACGGCATTTGCATGTTTAATAATAATTGGTTTCTTTTTTTTCTCACCTCAATGAGCTGCATTCATTCAGTTTCATGTGAATAATATGTTGTTCTGAGCTGTTGTGTCTTTGAGATGTGGATGAACTTCTCTTATTTACTGGGATCCCTCTCCAGGATGTGCGTGTTTGTTCAGGTTTATTAAAATATAGCAATACAAATAATAGCTAAAAATGTTTGAACTGTTTTTGTAAATAAAAAAAAGGTCAAATTCAGACTTTTTCCTGATTTTCACGACTAAACTGATTAAAAAGATGAATTTTTATGACGTCTATTAAACGAAAAACAGACCAAACTTTACAATTAGCTTCTGTCTTCATTTTGTCTCAACAGATCTTCAACAGCATCCTGACTGAGTGACTGCAGGTTGTTAAAGAGCGAAAAGATGATAAAATAACTCACAACTACAGGAAACGGAAAAATAAAGTGATAAAAATAAGACATTTTGATAAATGGCAACTAAAATTGAAACGTGCTACAAACAGATTTCCCTGATTTCCATGACTTGACCCACAAAATGATCAAATCCAGATTCAACATGTCTGGGTTCGACTTTTTAAAACTCTGATTATGACAGAGTCCTTTAAATCACTCAAATATTAGGAGCTGAACATCCCGTCGAGCTTCCTCACCTCATCCGGACCTCCGGACGGAAGCGGTACATGTAGATGTGGCCGTACTGACGCAGCTCTTGAGCAAACTCGGGCGCGAGCGTCGCGTGGTGGGAGGGGGGGAAATATCGAAGGGCGTTTCTCAGCGCCAACTAGAGGAGAGAGGCGTCAACAGCAGGTGAGAGGAGATGAATAAATGTCGACATGATAATGTTCTGAAACAAACAGCCTTTGGTCCGAGTCAGTTTGGGTCATCACGCAAAGACCTTTGAGAAAAATCAATTTCTGGGGAAACACGAGCAAACAGGAGTGATGCAATCAGAGAAAACAGCATGGCATCATGTTGGTTTGCTTCCACATCTGACATGAATAATACCGACATGAAGGAGAGCCGAGACCCCGTTCACATCCTCATTACTTATTTCAGCATAAAAAGTGCAGAAATAAAGTTACATTTCTGTGAGAAGTCTAAATGTCCACAGGTGGTCCTTAAAGTAAAATAACTGTGATATGATGCAGCTGGATCACAGGTTTCGTTTTTTTAAGGTAAAATGTTGATGAAAGCCTGCAGATTTGGACTCACGCGCTCCTCCTCCGCGGTGAGGTTGGGGGTCCGGACCGGAGCGTGCGGTACGTTGGGGTCTCTCCCCCGGTTCGGGGGCAGAGGGTCCAGCGGTAACCCGCTGCATATCTCCTTTAAACTGGACATCCTGTTGGGTGCAGAGAGCTGGAGACGGAGATCAGACTGAGCCTGAGCAGGACGGGACCGGAGGGCGACCATCGCCTTCCCGTCCCATTGGCTTCATGATCCACCAATGATCCACCAGGCTGCTAATTATTGATCCGTGAGGAGGGTTTTTGAAGTGCCTCGGTGCTCAAACACTGACCTCTGCCCCCCCCCGGACATGTAACTCTGTTAAACAGAAGTGTGACAGACCTTTGCTCGACCCCACTGTTACATACATCCTTCCTGCTCTACTGACACTTGGAGCTTTAACATCACCTCCATCTGCAGATATATGAATGTTGTGATGATAAATAATCTGGTGTTTGTTAAAACTCTCCAAAGAAGAAACCAGATAGAAACATGGTTATCAGCTCAGTTCTAAAGCCAGCATCTGTGATGGTACAGGGATGCATTAGTGCACATGGCATGGGTAGCTTGAACATCTGGAAGGAAGCATTAATGCTGAATGAGATATTCAGGTTTTGGAGCAACATATGCTGCCATCCAGACAACGTCTCTTTCAGGGAAGGTCTTGTTTATTTCAGCAGAACAACGTCCAACCACATTCTGCACGTATTCCAACAGCATGGTTCTCTAGTAGAAGAGTCCGCTGATAAACTGGCCTCCTGCTGTCCAGACCTGTCAATCATTGAAAACATCTGGAGCATCAGGACATGAACAATACAACAAAGGAGACCCTGAACTGTTGAGCAGCTGAAATCCTGTATCAGGCAAGAATGGGACCACATTTCACTTTCAAAACTCCAGCAAATGGTCTCCTCAGTTCCCAAACGTTTACAGAGTGTTGTTCAAAGAAGAAAGTGGTAAACATGAGCCTGTCCCAACCTGTTTGACACGTGTTGCTGCCATCAAATTCAAAATAAGCATACATTTTAATCTCATAAAACAAAACAAGTTTCAACAATTGATTTGTTGTCTTTGGTCTATTTTTAATTAAATATGCATTTACACAATTTGCAAATAATAATATTCTGTTTTTATTTACATTTCACACAGCGTCCAAACTTTTTGGGGAAACGTGGTTGTACGTTCTATTCTGACGACACTTTTTAAATGTGCCTTTTCAAGCCTAATAATAAAGTGCTGGAGTTTCTCTTTAATGTGAGAGTAGTTTCACAGTGAACACACCTGCATGTGGTCAGTACAGCATGAAGTCAAGTCTGGAAGACCAACTCTAAAAGATGGAAAACCAAACACGTAATATCTTAAAAGGCCCCAAAAAAGTGTAATTCATTTTATTATTCAGCTTTCAACAATATTCACGCCGGTCGCTCCGGTTCTTCTCACGCCGGGTTCAGATCAGGTGAATGTTTTCAGTCTGGTTATAAATTAGCAGAAGAAACGCACGACTGAAGATCCCACACAAAAACAAGCAGTAAAACTACTCCACAGTACATTTTCTGACACCTCTTTATGAGTGACATCACTAATATAAACTTTGTATGACATAAAAATAAAAACATAAAACACACGACATCATAAGAAAACAGATATGAGAGGATGGAAATGAAGAAAGTATAAAACAGGTTTTACGGTGACAGAAATTAGAAATATAGACGTGAGTGAGTTAATAACTTGGTCCCGAAAACACACGATGGAAAATGATTTACAACTGGAGCGAACATCTGGAATCTAAACCGTTTTCACATTTGATCTGATCCATAAACCGAGTGTTCATCTGTATTAATATCCATGTTGTCCAGTATACACCGATATCAAAATGTTTTTTACTGCAGAAAAAAAACGCTTGATGTCATTTAGAGATTGTTCTATTTGTGTATTTTTTTTAAAATTGCTAATTATTCATAGTTATCACTGTTTCAGTGCACTAAGGTCATTTTGGACAATAAACAGTCCCTCCATGAAATCACGCAAATCTAATTTCCACAACTTTACTGCAGAAAACTCCAGAAATTACATCAGAATCTTTGAGAGAAAAAAAAAAAGCAAAAATCTTTCATCAAAACAATCAAAGAAACTCCTGAACAGAAATATCCAACACAATGTTTGATGACCACATTTTGATCAATATATTGATATCATTTTTGTTTTTTTATTTCCTAATATTGATTTCTAGATTTCAGATTTTTTTTCTTTGATGACGGCGATCGTTCGTTTTCGGTTTAAATTCACTGAACTTGTTTCTAATCAGCCAATCAAAAGGCTTCAAATGGATCCATATTCTCTTCAATACCACTGCAAACCAAACAAGTCCTGCTTGTCAGCCAGTCATCCATTGATTCCTTCCTTCCTTCCTTCCTTCCTTCCTTCCTTCCTTCCTTCACTCATTCAGTCTTCTAGTTTCCACTTTGACTCCAGCAGCTGCAAGCAAAACAACTGATTCTGATATTTTCTTAAATACGTATTTTTTTCTTAATTCCTTTCATAAGTAAAAAAAACCAAACAAATGAGAAATAATTTAGAAATATGTGATATCTGTTCCATAAAGGGACGCCTGGATGTTACCGATGAGTCTGGTTGTGTACTAGCTTCCCTCTGAGCGCTCTGTGTCGGTTTGTGTGTTTTCAGAGGCAGAAGGAGAGTTTGCACCTGACGGTTCGTCTGCAGAGTCTGTGGAGGATTTGTCGTCCTCCTGCGGGTAGAGCTGCGGGTAACGCTGCATGCACTCCTGCATGGCCCTGAACTGCTCCATGCAGTCGGACCCCTTCACCTCCTCCTTGCTGTAGTGGAAGCAGGAGAAGGCGTCCTTGAACTCGCTCCCACAGGGACCGCCGGCCATCCCGCCCAGGCAGGGGCAGTTCCAGTTGATGTCCCCGCTGGGAAGAATCAGACCTGCGACGAGAGAGGACGTTTAAAATCAGCGCAGCGGCGCTTCAGATTCATCCCGAGGACGGACGGGCGGTTTCAGCGCCGCTCACCTCGTTCCTCGTACGGGTCGTTGGGGTCTTCCTCCACCAGCTCGGCGCTGCTCGGCGCCGCATGATCCTCTCTGGTGACGAAGATGATCTTGTCTTTACCTGTTGTGGAAAATGGAAACCGTCGCAGACAAAGTGTTGGCAGCGTTAGTGTCACAGCGGGCTGATGTTTAGGGATGATTTATTTATCAATTAGTGATGATTCTACATCGTTTAAGTCCAGTCTTTCAAGATTTTCTGCTTTTCACAGTTTAGTCACATTTCTACAAGTGAACCGAACATCATCTCGGATTTGTTTTGACATTTTGGATTCTTTGGTGAACAAAACAAGAATCTGAATAGATCCCTTTCAGTTCTGGGAAAATACAACACACGGTTCAACAGACAGAATAATAAGTCAGAAAACAACGACCGCATCACAACATGCTGTAAATGATTGTGCTGCAACACAAAATAAAGATGAAAGCATGTCTGGTCAGTGGACAGTAAATTACACACAGTTGCATCAGCGGTGGAAGAACACAAAAACTTCACAACACAATAAAGGAGGAATTCTCTCAGAAAGCAAATGTGCTGCATCCAGAAGAAAAACATTCCTCATCAAAATGTTCTTAAAGCATCAAAAGAAAAGTCCTCATTCTGCAACTCATCCCCCCCCCGAGTTATTCTGAGTTATTAATTATAGATCTCATTATTAGACCGTTGATACTGATCCTGAAATACCATCATTATTAGTTATAACTGGAAATAGACTCTGCTTATTGTGTTTTATTAAATATATTCAGCTGCAGTGATTTTAGCTTAAAAAGTTCTATTTGTTTTGCTGAAATCTTGGAGAGAAAACTTTAAGAATGTACCTGAAAAACAACAACAACAACAACAACAACAACAACAGCTGCATTAGTGAACGAACAGTCCAGATGTTTCCTGACAATTAATAAATATAACGTAATGTTTTGGTACTGAACTGTAGTCAAGGTTAAACTGTGAAGGCTCCAAGTCAATTTACTCTTCATGTAGTTTAAAAGTCTTATTTCACATTCAACCGCTTCGTTAATTCATTTTATTACTTCGACATTAATTTTTCATTCAGTCCGAATTAAACTTCATGTTAGCTTCCAGAAGTTAGCCGGCTAGCCCCCCCCCCCCCGCGGTTTACCTTCCTCTCTGACCGAGCTCATCGCTCCCCGCTGCGGCAGGTTGAATTCCTCCGTTGGCTGGTGGTTCACCGACAATTACGACCGTCACCGACACGAACACGTTAAAACCACGGCATGTTTCCGTCCATCGTCCGGCGGCTGTTTCACAACTCTCTTTGGAGGGTGAGGAACTTCTTCTTCTTCTCTGCTGTTTCCGGTAGCGGTGACGCCGCAGAGCGCAGTGCTGCCACCTACAGTTTATAAAACTCACCGACAGTCATTTTAGTCTTGGTAGATTACTTTCTGAAAAAATGCTTTAGCTACAAATTTATATGCAAAAATGTGCTTATTAGTAAATAGAAACACCTTAAGATTTTTTTTCACTTAATCAAAACATAAATAATAAAATATAACCTCAATAACCAATAAGAGAAAGAAGACATGAAATATTGACATGCGATATTTATAAAATGTTTAAGTTAGGGTTAGGTGGTTAAAATAAAATTAGGAAACGGCATCAAATACAATTTTAGTCTATTTAAAATGTCTTAAAAGGGCAGGAAAATGTATTAATTATTTTCCTTTTGTAAGGAAAATACAAACAAATGAAAATCTTCTAAATATTTTCCAACAACAGAACTATAAAACCTCACTAAGTAGTGTGCAATGCAGCAAAGAGATATCGAAATATGTTAATTAAATACATAAAAGATTGCATAATATTGAGATGTAAAAAAAGATCCAGAAACATACAACTATAGAAGGAGAAACAATAAAGGTGAATCAAAAGTGAGTCTTTTTTTCCACATTTTGAGAATTTTTTTTATACAAGTTTGTTCTGAAATGCATTTAATTTTTTTACATATTCAAAGATTTTTATCTTACACTTAAGAGAAATTCAAAGTTATTTAATTCATGGCCTATGTACAGAAAATCATAATTTGTCAAAAAAAACAACAACCAATTACTGGAAGTAAAAGACAATTATAAAAGAAAGGAACAACAACAAAAAAGATCTGTGGATGTGGGCAGGAAAGAGCGAATGTGACATGCGAGTTAATACTGCAGCTCCCTGGGAACGCCACACGTTAAAACGGCGAGCACCAAACGGGTCCTCGTGAAGCTGGAACCCGCTGTGAGCTGCACATCCTCCTCACAGGACCCGGATCAAACACGGATCAAACACAGATCAAACACGGATCAAACACGGATCAGGGACACACGCAGCACTGGACTTGCGTCTGGTCCGCACCGTCACCTGAGTGGCAGGTTGATGGAAAAACATGAAATAATGCTGAAAAGTAAAAGTCTGGCCTATGATGATAACCCGAAGCGCACAGCAGGCAGTTGACCGCCATCATCCAACATCAAGTACGCCTGCATACCGAAGCGCTCGCTCCTCAGTCTGGAAAAAGAAATAAGAAGCCGCAGGAAGCGAGTCGTCGGAGCTTCGATTTTGAGTCGGGTAGAAAAAGGAAGTGATAAAATGTTGGTCTGAGTTTCACTCGGGAGGGTTTGTGTGTGCGTTGGGAGGAAACGGTGTGAAGTCCCACCACGTCGCAGCTCCTCCGTTCGGCCGAGGCTCCTCGAAACGTCCCGGAAGCGACGGCTTCGTCCTGATGATGCGGCGGCTTCACGCGGATGTTAAGATGACACCTGATAAAAGTTGGCAGGAGGAGGGCGGCTCTTCTAGAAGAGCAGCGCCCCCATGCTGCCGACTTCACTCTGCTCTTTCACAAAGATCTCGAAGTACTGGTAGATGATGGTGACGGCCAGCAGGATGCCGGTGCCGGAGCCGATGGCGCCGAGGAAGTCGGCCATTACCGATAAACCACCGATACAGAGTCCTCCGAAGGCGGCGGCGGTCGGGATGTACCTACGAGTCAAAGCAGAGGGATCGATTACACACCTCATCGTCTTCCAGGAAAAATATTGCATGTGGCGGGAAATGTGAATATTAAGATTCATCGGTGTTGATTGTAGAAGCAGTTAAAAAAGGCAGTGAGTGGTTACATGTGAAGATGTAACGCTCATTTTCTTATTCTGTTTATTTTAGGTCACCAATATAGTTTAAAATCAAACTATATTTTAATAACTATGAAGAAGAAAAGCCATTTATTGGCTGTAATGTTTGGATTTGCAACTAAACGTGTGATGTTTATATCAATATGACCAACTGTCGTTGTTCAAACATCGAAACTTTAGAAATGTCTCAAGATAAACAGCTGCTGGGGATAATTTAGCAAAAGATTTTCTCAAATTTTGAGGTTCTTACGTAATTTTTTTTTTTTTGGCGGTAAAATTGTGGAAAAAAATAAAAAATGAATTGCAAGTCGAGATTTGATAAAGTAATCAGTGTGTAATCACTTCCTGTAACAACAATAATCAGGCTGCACATCACAGGAATATTATAGTTCTAATCTTTGTTTTATTTATTTATTGAATTACAAATTGAAATTACTGCAGTCAGCTCAAATAATTGCAATCAGGAGAATCATATTTCATACTTTTAATTCATGCTTATAACTGCGGATATAATAACTATAACTACTAACTAGTTCCCTGCTGAGTTTCAGAAACAGCCTGATTTGATTTTACCTGTTGAGTTCGTGGACCATCGACGTCTCTCTGTGTCCCCTCATCACCATCTGCTGCTCCTTCAGCTGTTTGGCGACCTGCATGAAGAAGAGAGCCGTGACACCACGTCCCTCCGAAATCAACCCAGAAACATCAGCTGATCAAAAAAAGCAGTCACGACTTACATCTTTGGCGGAGGAGCCGGAGACTTCGATCCAGGTTTTGGAGAAGAAGGCGCACGAGCCGAGCATGAAGACGATGTAGATGGCGGCGTGGACGGGGTCGTCGAGGACGGAGCCGAAGGACTCGGGAGGAGAGAGGTAGTAACAGAGTCCTCCGACGGGGTAGGCTCGGGCCGGGCCGCCGGACGTCGCGTCCTACCAACACAAGATGGACAAAATATTAGAAAAAAACATCACGTGGAGCGCCAGACCTCCAGGAGCAAAAATGTAACCCTTCAAATCATCGGTGTTGTTCGTGAACCAGCACATGAAACAAACGAAGCCACAGAAATTATACTTCTTGTAACATTTTCAGCACATATTGGACATTTTTTTGTCATTCGTGGAAGTTTACAGTCATTTATTGATGTCAGTTTTTCTAAACTCATTGAAACTGCTCAGCGGAGACTTTAATATTTCATTTTTATTCTGTTTTATCTCATACAGGCTGCTGGAACTGATTTCGATATGTTTGAGAATCCCTTTTATTCTAGCTTTAACAGAAACCAGGACACTGTTGCATATAAAGACCTCATCCAGGTTTCTGAATGATGTCAAAATGAGAAATATCAGGATGTTGTGGGACGAACTGAAGGACATAAAGACACAAGGGATGCATTAAAGGCTTCATTTATTAAAAACTAAGCGAAGTTCTGAAAGCTGGTGAATGTGTACTTACAGACCACGTCCCGAGCAGATTCACCAGGAAGTTGCCGCTGAAGCGCGTCGAGAGCATCTGAGAGATGACGTACAAGTTGGAGACTAAAGCGGACTGAAGGATGATGGGGATGTTGGAGGTGTAGAAGAGCTTGATGGGGTAGGTGTTGTACTGGCCGCGGTAACGGGCCGACTTGATGGGCAGGTCCACTCTGAAGCCCTGTGAGGAGAGAAGAGTTCACATTTCAAACCTTAAAGCTGCAGTACGGGACTCAATTCACATAGAAACGAACGTCCGTGTCTGGTGAGACATTCCTGTGCTGGCAGACTGAAATGTAATGCAGGTTTAAGGAGTCACGCTGACCTGAAAGTATATGACTACAGCGAAGACGAACACGGTGGCAATGAGGTTCATGAGGTTGGGCAGGTTCTGGCGGTAGAAGGCTTCCCGCAGGGCGCGCACTTTGTCCGTCCTCGTCGCCAGCAGGTGGAACAGAGCGATGATCGCTCCCTCGAACTCGGTGCCTGGAAACAGTCGCGGTAATTAACAGGGCAGCAAATAACGATCATTTTAGTATGAATTCTAACGTGAACTATTTCCTGGATGAGATTTTCGGTCTTTAAGATGTCGGATAAATGTTGACCGGTGTCCAAGTGCAGCCTGAAATGTCTCTTTTTGGTTCAACCAACAGTCCACAAAAGTCATGAAAGGAACAATTTAAAGACAGTTTTTTAATAATAATAATTTAAAAAAAAAGACTCAAAAACAATTTACAACAAATCACCAACATTTCTTTGGACTGCAGCAGCGTGGACGCTGAGCTCTGCATCAGTATTACTGATCTCTTACCTCTCCCGGTGTTCACGGTGGTCGGGCTGAACGCCTTCCACACGATCGTCTCGCAGATGTTGGTCGCGATGAACAGCGAGATCCCCGAGCCGAGACCGTAACCCTTCTGGAGCAACTCGTCCAGCAGCAGCACGATGAGCCCTGCGACAAACAGCTGGAGGAGAAAAAACACGTGAACGTGTTTCTCCATGAACTCATACTTCACTGGAGAAACTTTGATTCTTCTTAAATCTTAATAAAAGTCTCTGAAGCCATCTTTTCAGGTTTTTTGTGATCGTTTGGATCTAAAATGTTTTCATTTTTGCAGCGGACTTTCTCAAAAATTGTGACGTAATTTGTGGAATTTTAAGGGAGTTTTTTGCAGTAAAATTGCAGAAATTAGAAAAATTGCAAGTCAGGGACTTTTTGTTTTTTAAAGCACTACCTGATAAAGAGCATTATGTAATCACTTCCTGTGATGATGATCATGCTCCACGTCACAGATTTATTCCAGTTGTCTCTTTTTTTGAATCTCCGCTTTGTACTTTCTAAAACCACATTTCCTACAAACACGTCACTTCCTGTTTTTCTTCGGCGCACTGCGATCGTTTTGCTGGCGAGAGGAGCGGAAGCAGAGACTCGCTGATTGGAAACGATGAGCTGTTTATATTTATAAAGCGAGTTTTGATTAGAAAGGCGACCTGATGTTGTAATACTTTCAGCAGTTTCTCTTGACGACATTTTTGGGGGAAAAATCTTTGAATTTAGCAAAAAAGCGAGCTGCTGCGAATACTGCAGAGATTTCCTACGTCAGTGTGATTTATTGTGACGGTGATTTCCTGGTTTAAATGTCAACAAGTGTAGGAGACACGAGACTGTGATCCTTTTAGGGTCCTGATCCAAACTAACAGACTTTAATCTTATAAACACAGACGGGGGAAGTGTGTAAACCACATCTGTTAGTCGGCCACGTTCTTTATTTTTTTGTGTGCATCATAATATGTTCACTGTAAATACACTCGGTTTATATATTATACACGTTAGAGGACCTTCTTGCCGCTCTCACCTGGATGATGATGAGCAGACAGATTCCCGCGCCCATCTCCGACGGGTCTCCGTACATGCCGGTCATCACGTACACGATCGCCTGTCCGATGGTGATGATCATCCCGAACACTGAGAACACGACCGGAGGTTAGAGAACCGGCTTCACCGCCACGCCCGACCGACTCGCCGCCCGACCAGAGTTCACTTACGTTTCTGAGCTCCGTTGAAGAGCGCTCGGTCCTTCGGGGTGTCGCCCACTTCAATGATCTTGGCTCCGGCGAGCAGCTGCATGATGAGGCCCGAGGTGACGATGGGCGAGATACCGAGCTCCATCAGGGTGCCTGGAGGAGGACGTTCAGGTTAGACACGCCGACGGGACAGCGCACCTGTATTTAATCTTTTAACGTTAACCAGATAAATACCTCTGTTTGAGGCCAGAATGACTCTCATCCAGTAGAACGGATCTGCAGAGTCTGACGACATTATGCCGAAGAGGGGAATCTGGAGGATTTTTAAAACGTTTTTATTGCTTCAATAAACAAGGAAGTGTCATTATTTAAGCCTGTTTTACAAATCAGTGGCCATATTTTTCATTGAACATGTCAACTGTCAACTTTACAAAGTGAAAACTATTAAACATTGAACACTTGCAGTGATTTTTAGAGGCGACGGTTTAAATCCACATGATTGAGGTTCAACAGGTTGGTTGAACTCACCTGGCAGCAGACCAGGAAGATGAACAGGGTGATGGCCGTCCATAGCACCTTCTCTCTGAACTGGATCTGTTGGTTGAACACATCAAGGTTCAGATAAAACCGAGTCCACTTGGACTCAGGTTACTGTCACCAGGTAAAAACAAACCCTTCTCTCCGGCTTCTGGATCTCCGGCAGCACCGCGCAGAAAGGCTTGATCACCTCCAGGAATTTGACTGGAAACAAACACACACGGGTCCGTTAACCGGTTAACCGGGAGCTTCTCCTCAGCGGGACGTGGCAGGGGGAGGGGGGGGGGGGGGGGGAGGAGGAGGAGGTGGTTGGACCTCACTAACACCGGGAGGAGGAGGAGGAGGAGGAGGAGGTTGGACCTCACTAACACCGACTATCGGCTGTTCAATTAAACATTTAAATCCAGATGTTTGACTAAATCTTGGAACCGCCTCTACGCGGTGTTTCTGCCGGTACCGGTCCGGTCCGAGGGGCACCGGGCCGGTCCGAGGAGCACCGGTCCGGTCGGAGGGGCACCGGGCCGGTCCGAGGGGCACCGGGCCGGTCGGAGGAGCACCGGTCCGGTCCGAGGGGCACCGGTCCGGTCCGAGGAGCACCGGGCTCCGGACGACACCGGTCCGGTCGGAGGGGCACCGGTCCGGTCCGAGGGGCACCGGGCCGGTCGGAGGGGCACCGGTCCGGTCCGAGGAGCACCGGGCTCCGGACGACACCGGTCCGGTTGTGCGTCGTCATCACTACGCTGTCAGTGTCTTTGAATGAGTAGCTAACAGGTTAGCTTCCGAGAAGGTTTTTCTAACCGCCTCGAGCCTCCACCCGGTTTGTAGAACCGAACTACGGGCGAGAAGTCCAGCTGGTCGGAACACGACAAACATTTTAAACACAATTCACGAAAGACTTCTAATTAGAAAATACATCTGTAGTACGAAAGAAACTACCGACCAGCTAGCTAGCGACGTGAGCTAGTCGTCACGCGCTGACGAAGTTCGACGAAACATTCAAACGTTTGAACTCCGAAACACAAACAGACTTCACGGAGACCGGAAACCACCGGAGACCACCGGGACCACCGGGACCACCGGGGACATACTCACTGCCCATGGTGTCCCTCTGGAGCTCCTGCACACAAATCTGACCGGACTCACTGACTGAACCACCGAGAGGAGCAGGAGGAGGAGGAGGAGGGGGGGGGGAGGAGGAGCAGGAGGAGGGGGGGGGGGGTTAGAGACACGTCACCACTCGACACGAAGAACAAAGATTTAAAGACGCACACCTCTTTTATCTTTATTGGTTTTATCTTGTTATTTATTTTATTTAAATGGTTTTTAGAGTTAAAGACGCAGACTAAAATCATTTGATCTTTATTTTAATTTAATTTGATGTTATGTATTATTTTATTTGCCCAATTTAAATCAAGATTCTCCTTCCCTGTGTGGTATTATAGTGTTTGTACATTTTAAATTTGTTCAATAAAGGTTTTAAAAAAAGATTTAAAGACGCAGCAGCAGTCACATTTAATTCCTGATTATATTAAAACACAACATGAATTAGGGAGGTGAAACGATAAAGACAATTTACATATTATTTACAGACACTATACAAGCAATATACAGATTATTTGGCCTAATAAATCTGCCGATTAAGACAGACTACGAGCTGCGTTAAGTGCACGTGGCAGTGCAAACTAATGTGCTTCACATGGAAATGAAAAGTAGTGAAGTGTAAAAACACTTAATTATTAAAGTGACTGATATATTTTTATATATTACATCACTAAATGATTTATACTGAAGAATCAGTTGGAGCTACTGCAGGTGGAGCTGCTTTCAACTACTTTCTATTTAGTTTTATATCCAGATAAATAGTTTTTAGCCCGCTATCAGTAGGCCTATGTAAAGCAGTAAACTGTTAGTTCCACCATTGAAATGCTGCTTATTTGTCAATGCATTGATAATAACATAATATGAGATTTTAACACTATAAGGAGGCTGTTCTGCATTTTGACTACTTTTAATGTCTTAAATTGAGCTACAATTTCACTTTAATGCAAATTATATCCGTTTTTTTGATAAAACTGTTTTTGTTTAAACAACAATCTGACTACTTCTTCCAACACGACTGGAGTACGCAGGAGGAAAGGAGGTTAAGAAGTTACACGTATGTCTCCTCGTTACTGTCCCGCTAGTTCTTCCTGCATGAACACGTGTGTCCAGCAGAGGGCAGCAGTGTATCTGAGGAAGAACAGGAGGACAGGAGGACAGGAGGACAGTTACAGGGCTTCTTTAAAGCCAGTTTGACTGTCAACAAAGATTCACACACACACACACACACACACACACACACACACACACACACACACACACACACACACACACACACACACACAGAGTTCCACTATCTTTACTGTTGGTAGGTAGAAATATGAAATCCATTCATAAGATGATGACAATGCATCCTGTATTATCAGTCTTCAGTTACAGGCACCTGACGGTGGGTTAGTAGGTCTACATCAGGACCAATCTTTATTTGTGTCTTTCTTTTTTTCCTTCCTGCCTTTCTTTTATAAAATGTTGGTCCAACGTTTCCCGCCGGTTGAAAGAGCAGGAAGGCACAGAGAGATCTCCGTCTTTCAGAGTGACCACACAGCGCTCTCAGTGTTGTTGGGGCTCGAGGGGGAAAGATACCTGAGAGGTGACTCCGACAGAATGAAGCTTCATCTCAGGTTTTGTCTGTTTACAAGGAGACTCTTCATCTAAACGCTGGGATACAGCGTCAACACCAGTCGACAGCATCTGACGTCTTTCTGGAGAATATGACACAATTTTGACCCTAAAATATTGTACATCAAAACCAAAGAAGATGCTGCGGACGGACGAAATGCTCTGAAAGACTTGTCTGAATCTGAATATGTATTTATGGACTTTCAGCTTTCAGATACAGTAAATGTTGGTTGGCAGCTGCATTACATGAGTCTTTTATCTTCGTTGTACCATGAAAGAATGCTGAACTCCTTTAACTGGGTGTTTTGTTCTCGTTCCTGTTTGACTCACATTCATCTCATTCCTCGTTTTGTTCCTCTGATGCCAGACACTCGTTCTGCTTTGAAACCAGGTCACCCAGTCGCTCTCTGCTTCCATTTATCAGGCCAAAAAAAACACATTCATCTGGAATTTGTGCGGTTTTGCGTATTTGAGCTGCGATTTGTGTCGATCTGATTGTTGACTTCCTCGTCGGTGGAGATTCTGCAGCATCAGCTGTCAGGCTTTTCTAAAAGGCCACATTCTTCATGTCTCCATTGACAGGATAATACCACGTTGTCTCCCCCCCCCCCCCACGCTTGTCCTTGCGGTTTCTTGGAAGGGAGTGAGGGAACAGTGGATGCATCGACACAAGGAGCTGAAGTGGGAGTAAAGAGTCACAAGATCACCACGAGGCCGAGAGGTGTGAGCGCTGGATCAACCGCAGCGCCACCATCGGTCGAACCTCTCCGAGCCTTCAGGCTTCTTTATCGTTATAAATCCTCTTTCGACCAGATTTGCGTTCACCTTGGTGATAAGACTCTCTCTGATCTGAGTTCACTCGGATCTGATTTCCTGCTGCTGACACTGTTTCACTGCACGCCGGTGTACGGTGTCGCTGGAGGAGGTCAGAGGTTAACAACGGTAGGTTTCCCACTGCAGGCTCCCTGAGGAACACCACCTCCTGGAGCTGCAGGTGACGTAAACATGTGCAGATCAAAGAGCCCCCGTCACTCCTCCCAGCAGGCCTTTTCTCACCCGGGTTAACGTCGGCTCCTCAGCTTTAATCAATAAAGAGATTACATCAAATAAAGAGGAACATTTATTTGTGGGATTTAGATACAAATTTAGATACAAAGTTGTTCATAAAGTTTTGTAAATAATCGCACCTTTAAATCCCGGAGCAGCAGAACAGAGAGGAGCTCACTGCTGTGGTCGGCCTGCTAATCTCCCTTCAGCAGCTGAGTCGTCCAACTTCAGCGTAACTGTTTTATATAACCAGTTTAAAGATTCCCTGACATCTCTGCTCTGAACATAAACAAGTGAACCCAGCACAGATGGCACGTCTCTGCTTTCAACAAGATGAGCTGGAAAGAAAGAAAAAGATAAAGCTAAATCTCATAGTTTAACACGTAAGACAACGAACGCAGAGATGTGACTTTATCTTACAGAATGACACTTAAAGTACCACAAAACACATGAAGAAGACCTGCTTTGTCTTTTAAAATCAAGACATCCTGCAGAAAAATTCCTTCCGGGGGAATAAAAGAGCCAAAATGAGATGAAACTACTGTCAGAGCTCCTTTCTAGAACCTTAATTACTGTAATTAAAAGGTTCGGGGTGACATCAGTGTGAATGGGAGTGTGTTACACACCGAGTTTCATTGAAGCATCCGACCCTGATTCTCACTGTAGTCCATGTAAGGGCTCTATAATCATCTGAGTCCGCTGTCACGTCACGTATGAAGTGGAAAATGTGTGTGAAGAGGATTAAATGTGTTTTAACCAGCGGAGAAGCACAACGATCCCGCTGACCGGAGGTGTGAGCGACAAACCACAACACGAGCAAACCGCCCTCGTTGGACCGCGTCAGTCGGGCCTAATCCAGATTATTCCAGACTACACTGCTCTCTCCGGGTTATTTTAAGATCTCAGTGTGGTCGCTGCAGGGAGGATCAGTGTGTTTGTGTGTTTGTCATATCTGCCTGCTTTGTTTTGGGGTTTTCCTGTTTAGCAGCACACATTCACACGCTTCAACAACTCCCCGTCACAAAGCGCTCAGACGTGTTAGTTTCACATCGAATGAGTCTCATCGTTAAAGGTTGACGACTGCAGTCACATCTGAGAAGTCAACCGTCAACACATCACTCCGCCTCAACCGAGGGCTCCTCGTGTTTAGCAACATTTATTCACGTAGCTGAGCTCCACCCAAACCAGCGGAATCAGCTGCTTTAATGTGTTTAATTGAAGGAATGAAGGTATTTTCACTGACACATAACTACCATGACCTGTTACCATCATCACACCAAATGAAGGAGGTTCTTTTGAACGCAGTACAGCAGAAACTCTCTCTGCTGAGGACATTGTTCGTTGGTCACATGATGTTTATTTTCCTTCAGTTTGTCTCCCATCGGCACAAAAAATATAAAAACAGTCCGGTCACACAGACATGTGGACTCAGTGATTATAAATAGCAGCTGCGGGTGTCCTGACATCAACATCTGGTGGCAGCTGGTTAGTAAAAGAACAAAACAGCCTGTGACACCACGGAGGAGTTACACAACCCGAAGAACAGGAAATGGAGTGGAATAAATCGTTCTGCTGTTTACGGGGGCTCAACCGTGACCTTTGACCTCGGCGTGCAGAGTGATCGCTCTATCAATCTATTGATCTATCTCTCTCTCTCTCTCTCTCTCTCTCTCTCTCTCTATCTATCTATCTATCTATCTCTCTATCTATCTCTCTATCTATCTATCTATCTCTCTATCTATCTGTCTGTCTGTCTGTCTGTCTGTCTGTCTATCGATCGATCGATCGATCTATCTATCTATCTATCTATCTATCTATCTATCTATCTATTATCTATTATCTATCTATCTATCTATCTATCTATCTATCTATCTATCTATCTATCTATCTATCTATCTATCTATTATCTATTATCTATCTATCTATCTATCTATCTATCTATCTATCTATCTATCTATCTATTATCTATTATCTATCTATCTATCTATCTATCTATCTATCTATCTATCTATCTATCTATCTATCTATCTATCTATCTATCTATCTATCTATCTATCTATCTATCTATCTATCTGACATGTATTCGTTGGGTCTGTATGGATGTGTATTAAGCCCTCCTGGATGAAGGTCAAAGCTGTGATAAAGCCTCTCATCATGGTTTACTGCAGGTGTGGAGTCTCACCTGTGATACAACGGGCCTGATATGAAAACGGGCCGTCAGCTGTGAGAACGGAGCGTAGCTTCTTCCTTCCAGCTTATTGGATCAGAAACATTCAATCAATTGTGATCTGGTTCCCGCTGCCGGCCGCACGTTATTGGATCGATCTACAGGACATCGTTCAAGGAGAGTTGTGTAACAGGCGATGACATCATCATGTCATGTTGTGTGTGTGTGTGTGTTGTTCTTGAAAACACCTGCTCCTGTTGAGACACTTATTTCTATACATTTCTTTGAATGTTTTCATTCAAGTTCCATTTTAACATATCTTTATGTTCTTGTATCTCTGTTTTGATGTGAATCACTGTAATGTTCTTGCTGTAAAACAAAGTGCCATACAAATAAAGTTTATTATTATTGTCATCCTTTTTCTTTTTTCAAGTTATTTGTTCAACATTGTGTTTTATGTAAATGATCAAATTCTTGATGAGATGACATGAAGTCTGTTTTAAACGTTTCCAGACAAAATAATTTGTTTTATCTATGTCTGGATCACCTCTTTGATCAAACAGTGCTCGAAATATGTGCTGAAATTTTCTTTCGACCATATTTCACTTTTAGGTCTTAAAGTTTTATTTATATCTGAATACGACACGCAGGGCAGTGAAACCTTTCTGTCCACTGACACATTTTTCAGAAAGCTGCACCTGCTTTTCTGTTCCTGTCTGGGTTATTTTAAGATCACATTCACTCGGTGCTGCAGGGGGAGGAACAGTGCAGGTGCCGTGCAGGACATTCGATTCACATCTGATTTCAGCTGGTTTCACTGAGACAGCACGAGAAGTCTGCAACATCAGGCCTTTTAAAGCCTTCGCAGTGCAGGTGGCTGAAATGACCTTTGAACTGTGACGACTGCACACATCAGACGCCTCCATGTGTGCACAACAGGCCTCCTCGCAGAACAACACACACATACACACACACACACACACACACACACACACACACACACACACACACACACACACACACACACACACACACACACCTGCATGTTTACAGTCACGTAAGCAGAGACCACAGCGAGCTCAATCACGCCCACTCTTACATCACACCGCCACTTTCTCTTCAGGTCAATCAGGCTTTGTTGCAGGATATTGCGAAACCTCTGCATTGATCCAATCAATCTGATCACATTCACAGAGAACTTGCTGCTCATTCATGCTTCCTGCCAGAGAAAAGGTGCTAAATTTATCTCTCTGCCAGCTGTCACTCATTCATTCATGCAGGTTTTGTGAATATTTTTTTTTAATGAATAATGCCTCCTCTGCATTTTGAGGCGCAGAAAAGCTAAAAAATAATGGTGCCGTTGCCATAGTAATGTCACCAAGGTAACTGTCACTGTCCTCCACCAGCACAACCACTAACACGCAAACCGAGACACGACAAACGAGCACTAAGAAGGAGCGAATCAGGCAAAGAGAGAGAACGAAGTCTTCCTCATCCAGAAACCATCTGAATGTGTTCGGCAGGCCGGCGGCGGACGAGCGGAAACATGCAGTTATTTTTAGACAAAACTGTAATCCCTCTGATCTCCCGCCTCTCACTGTCATCTCCCCCAAACTGACCTCCTCCTTTCACCCGTCTTTGATGAGTTTCGCTGTGCCGAACCAGCCCCCGGGGTCCCCAGGGCCCCAGGGCCCCAGGGCCGGACTGCAGACAGGAAGTCATATTTTGTTGTGAGGAAAACCACATTAAATCAATCCAATTCCAGCGAAAAGGGACGTTTTGGAATTTCTGCATCTACGCATGAGCGATCTCACATCTGTGGTGTGTATGTGGGTCATTTGTCGGCTGACTCAGAGACTTCCAGCTCGTTCTGTGGCTTTAATAATGATTGGTTGTGGCAGAAGATCATCTGCATGACGCTCCTCTGGTCAACACACACACACACACACACACACACACACACACACACACACAAAGACTTTAAAAAAAAACCTGTTTTCCATTGTGGAAAAGCAAATAAGAATTTTTAATCTGCTTCAAG
The DNA here is from genome assembly GCF_022577435.1 of Embiotoca jacksoni. Classification (NCBI taxonomy): domain Eukaryota; kingdom Metazoa; phylum Chordata; class Actinopteri; family Embiotocidae; genus Embiotoca; species Embiotoca jacksoni. The sequence goes on along the minus strand of NW_027185229.1, from coordinate 1,849,766 downwards.
ATATTTACTTTCTCCACCCTTCGTCATGCAGCCGCCTGCAGTGAAAGCAGGTAGATGTGCTGTGTTGCTTTTAGACGTTTATTCCTCCGTCACACGTCTCTCCGCCCTTCATGTGGAGCCGGTGTGCCAAGTTGCTGAAAAGAGATGCAGAATTGTGGGCATACTTTCTCCACCGCTGCAGAGCTGATTAGGCTGACTGACGACAAAGCTGCCGGTTTCTGACAGGCAACCACTTCCACCGTGGAGCTCATAAACAAGCAGCTACCGGTCATCTGAGCTGCTGGCTAACACCCTCCTAATGCTTCCTGCTTATAACCACGGAACACATATTGGAACTTTTCCCGTTTGAAGTGTATAATCTGAGTTGTGCGCCGATGTCACCGCTGCATGGCAACTGACTGAACTTCTTAGTAATGAATGAAGGAATGACGTCCGGCTGACGCGTGCACAGCGGGGTTTGCTACCTTTGTTTTTTCTGCCGTCTCAAGCAAAACAACAGGAAATAAAAATGAAAAAGAACAAAGCCTGCTCTCACTGCATTTTTCTGAGGACGAATGCTGTTGAAATGATGTGAAGCTGAACTTCCTGTTCTGGCTTGTAATCATGCTACATATGTTGTTATGTGGAAACTCTTCAGAATCAGGTTCCTGGTCCGGAGAGTCTAAGGACACCGCAACCAAAAATATACACTCCAGAAGCAAGAAACAAAGTTCAAGGCTGTGACTGCAAACGATCTTTAACACGAACATCCTCTGAGAACCAAATGGGAAGTCGTAAAAACACCGTTGCTAGGCAACAAGCAACATGGAGGGCGTCTGGAAGCCACCGAGGCTAACAATTTATCAAGCTAACAGACGGCTAACGTAATGCAGGAAATACAAAGACACACACACACACACACACACACACACACACACACACACACACACACACACACAGGCAGGAGTGATTGTAAAGTGAGTACAGCTGAGGCCGATCAGGGAGGTGAAAGCAGGTGAGCACAGGAAGCAGACACGAAAGGAAAGAGACTTTCATACTGAAACAGGAAAATGAAATAACAGAACAGAAAACTATATGAAACCATAAGACTGATATGAAGATGAGTCACAGGTCTTCATAGTTTATCATTGTTCACTAAAGCTCCACTTGATCTGAAATATTCGACCGTGTTTCTGTTGCTGTTATTGATGCCGTTCACTTTATTACACAAACATACGTCCTGCTTCTTTACAGAAAAGCTTGATGCGACACGCCCGTTAACAGCTGACGGTGTTGTTTGCATGATTTAAAACTATTTTTTTCCGAGTAAGGATGACTCATGTTTTCCACAGCTTGACTTCTTTTTATTCCACCTGCTGTCAGGTCTGCAGTCAGCGGCAGGCAAAAACAGTCAAACTCCAAAACTTGTTTCTCTTGTTCGTATCTTCGCTGACACGATGTGAACTTCAAACACACACACACACACACACACACACACACAAATGTCCAAATACACAACTCAAACGCACAAAATATAACTTTAAATCAGCTGATTAATATAATATAAACACAACATGGAGCATGAATTTTACCACAATGAATGCCTTTATTTTCCAAGACACTGTTAACACACAGATACACAAGAGAGCTCTCGCAATAACAAAATAAATCAAAGTCTACATCAGGAGGACAGAACATTTAGAGTGGTAACACGGAATGTACTTATTTCCATTTTTTAAACAATCCTTTCAAATAAATAGTCTCTATATAGTCTTTGCAGCTAGTGTTTTTAATCAATAAATTCTCTTTGTCGAGTCAGATTTTCAGGAATGAAGAGGAGATCAGACGAAAACAAAGACAGTGACAAAAACAAAAGAAAAGATTTTATCCCCTTTGAAATCCCCTTTTCAAAAAGTTTTAGAAGCAAAAAGTCGAAGGGGAAAAAAAGGCCGCTGAAAAAAGGCAAATCCCTTCTTCTAGACCTAAATCCTCTTCTTCCACCAAGAAAAGTGTAAATCCAAGTGCCCGGCGAACACACAAACAGTTACAACGGTCCGAAGAGACACCGATAGAAACACAAAAAGTCCTTATAAGATGCTTAACTCAATTGCTACGAGACAGCTGACCCAGTCAGCCAAGGTCAGCCAAGGTCAGCCAAGGTCAGCCAAGGTCAGCCCGTTCAGTCGACCTCCCCGCTGATATTGTGCTGTGCTGTCGGGGAGCGGCAGTTCAAACTTCATCCAAGAACAAAAAAACAAAACGTACGTCTTATCACAGGTAAATCACCACGACGGACGCTGATGAGCGTCCGTCCTCCTCCGTCTCTCTCAGAGAGAACTTAACGATGACTTTACCGGCCGGTGCGTGAGGAGATGAGGAGGAGAGTCCCGGGCGGCTCCGGGTGACCTCTCGTCTCCTGCAACGCTCCTCCCACCAGGTAGAACGAAGAAAAGGAGCAGTCTCGGAAAGAGAAAAGTGCGAGGAAGGGCTCAGGAGGCCCGAAGCACCGGCAGGTAAGTGAGAGCGCCGGGGACCTGCTCAGACGCTCCCCCGGCCCGGAGGCGTCCGGCGTCCCTACCAAACAGACCCCCGTGTGGCCACCGGGACGGTGCACCGCGGGGCGGCCGGGTCTCAGCTCAGCGAGCTCCTCCCAAGCTTGAAATTCAGACCACATCAGCTTCGGCGCAGCGTCAGTCCGCGCTGTGCTCCTCCAGCTGGGAGATGATGGTGATCAGGTTCTGCAGGCCGAAGATGAAGCCGCTGTCTTGGCCTTCGTGCACCACGCTGTCCTCTCCGTAGTGCCGACAGGTGGTGTGAGCAAAGTCGATCATGCGCACGTCCACCGCGGGGCCGCTGGCCTCTCCGGCGCCGTGAGACGAGCGACCGCCGCCACCGTTGCTGCCTCCTGCGGCCACGCCGCCGCCGCCTGCTGAGGAGGACCGCGGGAACCCGAAAGCCCCTTCCTCCTCTTCCTCTTCCTCCTCCTCCTCTTCATCTGACGGCTCATCCTCATCTCCCTCTTCCCCGCCTCGATGTCTGGGTCTGGTGGGAGTCCGGGGAGGCTCTCCGTCGTAGATGATGAGCAGCGAGCTGGAGTAGAAGCGGTACGACTCGCAGGCCTCCAGCGCCGCCTGCATCTCCCGAAGTCTGCGCAGCACCGGCGACAGCAGCTCCTGACGCAGGCGGCGCCCGTCGTGGAAGAACTGGTAGAGCGCCTCCTTGAAGCCCGCCAGGGTCAGCTTACGACCGTGGTACTTGTTCATGAACATGAGCTGGCCGGAGTCGGACTGGTACACCTGCAGGAGGTAACACGGCGACATCAGCACCACGGACCAACACAGAAGAACCTCAACGCTGACTCAGCTGTATTTATTTTTTACCTGCATGCCGCACAGCCGCACGCCGATGGATGCAGACGTGCTCTGCTGACACTTGCGGATCTGATTGGCTTTCTTCTCCTCTGACGCGTCGTCTCCGTGCTGGCGAGTTCCCATCTTCAGGTCTAAGACGCAGGGCACGGCGTGTCGCCACGTCAGGTTCTCCAAAAGGATAAATTCTGAGAGGGGGCGGAGTCAAGGATCACAAATACAAACCAACACAGTGTTCATGCCGATGTGAGTAAGTGAGATCCGTCCCTGCGTGTCCGAGGCTTCGCTGAAAGGATACTGTACTGGTTGCGGTGCTTGGCGTTCTCCTTCATCCTCTGCAGGTGCTGCTGGTGACACTTCAGACTCCAGGGGTTGTGTTTGATCTGCGGCACCACGTTTCCTTTCTCCAGGCTGAGGTACAGGACCTCCGCCTGCTGCTGCTGCTGCTGCTGCTGTTGCTGCTGCTGCTGCTGCTGCTGCTGCTGCTGCTGCACCTCCTCACGGTTATAACTGCAACACAGAACAACGTCAGCGTCGTCGCCACACAACATCAAAACAACGCCGTGTTTGGTTGTCGGTGGAAGAATCCTCACCTCATGATCTTGTCGTCCTTGCGGCCGTGTCGAGCCCGGTCTTTGCCGTAGTTGTCGTTCTCCAGCAGCAGCGCCGACTGCTTCTTGTTGCTCCACTTCAGCATCTTGTTCTTGGGCTCGCAGTCGGCCGAAGGGTCTTTGTTCTCCAGGTCACCCGACTCGCTGTGGAGAGGGTAGGCGATGAGGCACAGGTTCCCTTCCTCATCCTCTTCGAAGCTGACCGACACCACACCTGAGGAAACGAGGGCGAGAGGGATGGGGGTGGGGGCGAGGTGGGTTAGTGGTACTTCCTGTTTGGTAACACATGACGACAACACGCGCGAATCATTTCATATCTTATAAAGCACAAATAGATGATCGATGACAAGTAAAGAAGAAAAACAACCAAACAAAATGTGTCAACTTGAAGACATTTATTGAGCAACTTTCACAAAAACACACATAATTCATAATTCAGACATTTACATGAAATCAGTTGTCAGTAATTATTAAAAACAATCTGACTCGTAATGAACCACAGAGGAAGAAATAGTGCTGAGAAATGTTCCTCTGGAAGACAGAAGAAACAGTGCCTTGATGTCACATGACCCACAAACAGCCCCCTACATGGAGCAATACTTTGCATTGGGGAGGAGGCGGGGGGTGGGGGGGGGCTCAGAATAAACATCACAGCTGCAGATTAAAGCACCAGACAGGAAGGAGAGACGTACAGATGGATGCATGCAGATAACATCCATGTTTCGTGGACATTGAACGGCCCGAGGATCCTGCACTCACATCCTGAGGGCCTGACTGATGACATCATCGCCCTGCAGGAAGGCTCCGCCTCTGAAATCTGCCCTGGATGGTGTGAGCTGCAGTGTCATCACACAACCGCCGCAGCGAGTGTGGGAATTTATGAGTCACCGACTTATTCCAAAAACCGGCCCGTAAATTATTGATAAAGCAGCACATCACTGGACATTTTTACAATTTAGACTGTGTTGCAGTTCCTTATCAATTATTAATAGTTTATGAGGTTCATTTATGGGTTTTTAAATGAAATACCAACACAATAAACCTGAACTTGTCTCTATCTTTTAACCTACTTCTTCCTTCATTCGAAAAAGCCTTAATAATCCCAATATTTTTTTCAAGTTTAAACTCCATCCTCCAGCTGTCCCTGAAGCCTGTTTCTGTCTCAGCCCAGTTCGTGACTACTCATAAGCCACCCGAGAGTGTTGAGGAGCACTCGGAGGCTCCAGACATCTACTATCTGCTCTTCTAATCCTCTGCTCTCATCCAGCATCTTTTAATAGTCCAATGCTGCGTTACCAAGGAGTCAGATACCAACTAATGTGTCTCGGCTCCGTCAAACGGCCGCCCCGAAGACGTCCGCCTCAGCATGTCCTGCGGGTGTCATTGTCTGTGGCTGAAACCGTGCACCTGGACGCAGCCAAGGGGAATATTACAGTATTATTTTCTGTGACGGGACCTGAAACCAGACCTGGAAAATCTCCTCAGATGACCTACGGATTTGCTCCCCTGGTACTCGTCACAGTTATTTTCCAACCCTGGAAGTTCTCCATCTCATCCTGAAACCGTAGCCGCCTTTAAAGTCGGCTGGGCACCTTCACAGACCTCTGGCTGGTCATCCTGCTGGCAGAAGGCCAACCCTTCATACTGGATGCTACCTGAACCCCCCCCCCCCCCCCCACCACACCCCACCCCCCTACACACACACACACACACACACACACACACACACACACACACACACACACACACACACACACACCCTCTGAACAGAAAACAACAGTAGTGCCTGCCAGCATCTCCAACATGATTGACACTACACATGACGTGATGGCCACCTCTAGATATCGGGATACACGCTGCAGGCCGGTGTTGTTGTGTTTGTTCTGTGGACCTCTGCAATAATCCACCATAACATATTATGATCCGTTTCTGCAATGTATTATTAAATTCAACTTGATGCATTGCTGTTTTTGCCACAGAGATGATCAGGAGAGAGAAAAGACATCCCACTGATGCTGCGCCTCGTTCAGGATGCTGATTCTTACCTTTGTACTGCGGGGTGAACTTCCTCATCTCCGGGGGGAGGCTCTTGTAGAACTGGTGCTCTCGGGGGATGAGGGGCTTGCATATGGTTTGCTCCCCGAATCGCAGCACGCAGGAATGGCCTCCCACCTGGTGCACGAAGGGCTCAAGCATCACCCCTTTCCCGGGATAAGGAGTCCCGTCCGCCTGCATGAGGGCTTCCAGAGCGGGACTCATTCTCACTCCGCATCGGACAGCTGAGCTGGGGGGACCCACGTCGCACGGGAGGCTGGAGGCTCGGCCGCTCGTCTGGCTCCCTATCCTCGGGCTGTTCCGTGGTGGCTCGCAGGGGGGCGCTGTTGCTCTCCTGCTAGACCGAGGCGGTAAAAAACAAAGGGCTGAACAGGAAGGACGGAGCCTGCGACGAATCTCTTATTCCTTTCTCTGTCCTCTCCGGAAGGACGAAGTAAAAAGCTCCACCGCCGGTGTGTGAATATCCTCCGTGTTTGAAGGTTTAATTAAAGGCTGCTCGAGCAGCTCTAAAAGCTGCGACGGGCTCTTCACGCAGCGGACCTTCCCGCTATCAGCGCCGCTCGGCTGCTAGAAACTGAAGTCTGGTCCGATCCTCGAGCTAGAAAAACTGCGAGCCAGTCTCGCCCCGCCCCGCTTCCAGAATCAGCCAATCACAGCGCAGCGGCTGTCGCTGGGAGGAGACAAGGCACCTCGAGAGGATGAAGCCTGTCAAGCAAACAAAGAGGAAGGAGAGAAACCAGGGGGGCAGGAAAAACACCAGACACAAAAACACCACATCACTGCCAATCCTTCTCTCTTTTTTTAATGTACTTGCAACTTTCATCGTCCTTGTTACTTTGGAGACAAGCTGCAATTTGCATTTTTCAGTCACGTTTTGTTCCTGTAGCGTCAAATATCTCTGAGATCGAATTTAAAATGAAGGCAGGAAGGGAATGCAAACTGTTCGTGCGCTATTTCTCATTTAATTTTGCATTTTGAGTTTTCATATCTCAGTGATCCTGCAGGTCAACACAGAATATGTGTATATAAAAATCAGGTTTTTAGACATTTAATTTGAAGAAAACATCCCTTCATTTCAGAGACTGTTGCTGTGTTTACATCATAACGCGTTCCATGTTTACAACCTGTACGTGTGCACGTCATCAGATAACTCAGACGGAGTCGGTCATGTGAAGGTTGGAACTGCATTGACAAAACATTGCTATCTGTTAAACTGTGTTAAATCATCTTGGTAGTAAAGCTTCGAGTTTTCACATTGACCGTTTTTACAGGTTGGATGGACGGACGACACGACACCGAGTTTATACCGAAAACAGGGATGCACCAACGGAAAGAAAAGGCGTACGATCCAGGAAGTTATAATCCATCCATGAGGTACGAGAGCATCCATCTACGATACTGAAGTCTGACTCACCGGAGGCACAATATTGTTATAAAGCTGCTATTTCAGTCGACATTCTCCGTTTGCGTTTTCAACAGGAAACAAACTACAAGCTGAAAATAGAAAGTTTTGGCTGCTTGGTTCTTTTGAGATTTAGTCACCGTACGCACCTGCTCAAAGAAACACCTGTAACTCAGGTGATTTTCATCAAGCGGTGAAACTTAAAGTATTGAACCACGAAGGTTGCTTCGTTCTCCGTGAGCGTCACGGTGCTGCGTGTCGTTTACGTGCAACAGGAGTCGTCTCTGAATTTATTAATCCATCTCCGTATACGCACACTGCAAATCTGGGTCATGTAATAAAAGGTCAATTAACTGTTTTTAAATAATGAGGTGAACTGTCTACAAAACCAAAAGCAGACATATTCATTTCGTAAAATCCTCTCAAACGATGGTCCATCTCTTTTCCCAAACGCACGTAGATTAAGAGAGACATATAAAGAAAAAAATGTAAATATACAGTTTGTGATTGAAAGAGTAAGTCCAGCATTATGTCACAGATTAAGCAGGTACTGAACGTGATGTTCACCGAACGTCCTGCTGTAATATTTGCAGGATTTGTTTGTGCTGTCCGCCCTCACATATCAGATCAGATTCAGGCTCCAACAGGTACAGTTAGTCTTTTTTTTCTACACTGGTGAGATGATGAAGAACATTGGGTTGGTTTCACACCCTACTCCTCCTGACCTCAACCCGTCCACAACCAATCACCGCAGAGCATCCCTCCCGCCGATCCAATCTAGCGTCAGCGTGGGGGAGCTGCTCAGCAGACCTCCTGGAAGATGGCCAACCAGGAGAACAGAAGCCTTAACCCTCGTGTTGTCCTCGGGTCAAAATGACCCGCAGCTGTTCAACCAAGTTCCATTTTATTTCTATATTTTCATATTTTTTGGGATCATTGCTGACAAGGATGCTGTGAGGGTTTCTTTAAACCAAAAAAATCCCCAAAAACATAAAAATATAGAAATAAAATAGAACTTGGTTGAACAGCTGCGGGTCATTTTGACCCGAGGACAACAGGAGGGTTAAAGAGACAGGTACGAACACGGCTTGTTTCAGACGGAGGATGAACTGACGGGTTAAATCCAAGAACGGTATGAGATAGTAAAAGGATGTTTTTGGGATATGCAGATATGCAAATTTCATAATACAGATTATCTGGCTGGACTAATAAAAATATTCACAGCTTCCAGGTCTGTAAAATGAGGCCGATCCAGAAGTGTCTTCAGCTGCAATACCAGCGAGTGCCACTAGAGGTCGGCTCCAAAAAGCCTCCGGCTCCATAGACTCCCATTCAACTTCTCTCATCAAATCCAAAGTGAATAAAATGTGTCCATCAGTTATCTCGGTGTTGTTAGCTAAAGTCACTCCTTCTTATTAGTTTTCTGGAGGTCCATCTGAAAATAATCCCTCATTCATTAGAAAAGAAGATTCAAGAAGACCTGTTTTTAGGGGCGTGTCTGTTTGATTGACAGGCCTGTGGTGCAGTCAGGTTACAGCTATCGGTGGGCGGGACGTAGTATCGTCAGGTTTCCGATCAGATCGGTCAGATCCACCGCTGGCTCCTCCCCCAGCTCGTCCAAATATGGTCACTTCCTGCTCCAAACCGCTCTGAGCTAGCAAAGATGGTGACGGACAGAATCTGAACTGGAGGATTCATAACGTTCACAAACCAACGGGTGACGTCATCGTTGGTTTGTGAGTGAGTGACAAAGTAGCACAGATGGTCAGCTGAACGTCACAGCTTCCTGTATCTGTTTCAAATTAAAAGGCCTAATTTCAAATTAAATGTTTCATACACGGTTTAATCCAGAAAATCATTTTCACTTTGGCTGTAGATTCCATCTGTAAAAATACTGTACAACTATTAAAGTAGAACAACAATCAGTTTATTGGCTAAGAAAGCTCCACCCTCTGGTGCATTGGCCTTCACTGGATTTAGTTTGGTTTGGTATAAATTAAGAGATCATACGTACTAGATAACCCAAACTAGACATTTTCTTTGTGAGTGGGAGCTCTTAATGAATGTGACTGGTGTACCAGGCCCGTCAAGGTCAGTGCACTGGATGGTTTCAGCCTAATGACGCACTAATCTCTGATGTTCCAGTTCTGCACTGGGATTACTCATGGGAAGAAGATATCCCAGATCCAGTAAGGTGGTGGTGGTGGTGGTGGGGGGGGGGGGTGTCTTAAATGAACAGCAGCCACCGTAGTCTCACAGGTAAATCCTCCCCGGTGGTCTGAGGTGAAATGTGGAGAGAAACAAAAGAAGAGACGTGATAGAGTGGGTTTATAGCAGTGTGTGTGTGTGTGTGTGTGTGTGGTGTGTGTGGTGTGGTGTGTGTGTGTGTGTGTGTGTGTGTGTGTGTGTGTGCGTGTGTGTGTGGTGTGTGTGGTGTGGTGTGTGTGTGGTGTGCGTGGTGTGTGTGTGTGTGTGTGTGTGTGTGTGTGTGTGTGTGTGTGTGTGTGTGTGGGGTGTGGTGTGGTGTGGTGTGGTGTGTGTGTGGTGTGGTGTGGTGTGGTGTGTGTGTGTGTGGTGTGCGTGGTGTGTGTGTGTGTGTGTGTGTGTGTGTGTGTGTGTGTGTGTGTGTGTGTGTGGGGTGTGGTGTGGTGTGGTGTGGTGTGTGTGTGGTGTGCGTGGTGTGTGTGTGTGTGTGTGTGTGTGTGTGTGTGTGTGGTGTGGTGTGGTGTGGTGTGGTGTGGTGTGGTGTGTGTGTGTGGTGTGCGTGGTGTGTGTGTGTGGTGTGGTGTGGTGTGGTGTGGTGTGGTGTGGTGTGGTGTGTGTGTGGTGTGCGTGGTGTGTGTGTGTGTGTGTGTGTGGGGTGTGGTGTGGTGTGGTGTGGTGTGCGTGTGCATGGTGTGTGCATGTGCGTGGTGTGTGTGTGTGTGTGTGTGTGTGTGTGTGTGTGGTGTGTGTGGTGTGGTGTGTGTGTGGTGTGCGTGGTGTGTGTGTGTGTGTGTGTGTGTGTGTGTGTGTGTGTGTGTGTGTGTGTGTGTGTGTGTGGGGGGTGTGGTGTGGTGTGGTGTGGTGTGGTGTGTGTGTGGTGTGCGTGGTGTGTGTGGTGTGGTGTGCATGTGCGTGGTGTGTGTGTGGTGTGGTGTGGTGTGGTGTGGTGTGCGTGGTGTGTGTGTGTGTGTGTGTGTGTGTGTGTGTGTGTGTGTGTGTGTGGTGTGGTGTGGTGTGGTGTGGTGTGCGTGTGCATGGTGTGTGCATGTGCGTGGTGTGTGTGTGTGTGTGTGTGTGTGTGTGTGTGTGTGTGTGTGTGTGTGTGGTGTGGTGTGTGTGTGGTGTGGTGTGCGTGTGCATGGTGTGTGCATGTGCGTGGTGTGTGTGTGTGTGTGTGTGTGTGTGTGTGTGTGTGTGTGTGTGTGTGGTGTGGTGTGTGTGTGGTGTGGTGTGCGTGTGCATGGTGTGTGCATGTGCGTGGTGTGTGTGTGTGTGTGTGTGTGTGTGTGTGTGTGTGTGTGTGTGTGTGTGGTGTGGTGTGTGTGTGGTGTGGTGTGCATGTGCATGGTGTGTGCATGTGCGTGGTGTGTGTGTGTGTGTGTGTGTGTGTGTGTGTGTGTGTGTGTGTGTGTGTGTGTGTGTGTGTGTGTGTGTATAGGGTACGCTCTGGGCTTCCCAGACCTTCTGATCCTGGGATCAACAGAACAATGCAGATTTTAATCATGCCAGTGCATTTTTGGGAGAAGAAAGCTCGGGCAGTATCGTTTTACCATGTGAAGGATTTATTGGTGTGATTACAGAGCGGCCTGAAACAGCGTGTTCGGGGAGGAATGTGTGTGTTCGCGCTAAGCTTTGAAACATCAAGGATTCCCGGTCAGAGAAATATCGCTTTAAAATATATTTTTCTGTGACATCTTGAGAAGCATATTTGATATGCTGTCAATCACCAATGTTGAAATAATCACTAAACTCACGACTCCACAAATCCCACAGAAATCGATCTTACATCCAGTCTGATGGATGCAAGGAAGTGTGTATTCATGTGTTGCCATCGTTCCCGGCCTCACCGGTTCATCAGTGTCATATCAGCTCAGCACGGGTTCCCCTCACACGTTATGGGTCCGTGACCCGGGACAATAGGTCCTCCCTTCCCGGCTGTGCCACGTGGCCCGCGGGCCGGCTATGAGTCAGAGCGGTGACGCAATCTCTAGAAACCTTCTCCGTGTACACATCACACAATGCGCAGCCTTCACGTCCATTCAAAGTCGATCTGACGGAGATGCAGCAGAAACTTAAAGAACTCCGGCCTTAAACAAACGCATCAGTACGTTGAGGGATGAAATGGTGAAATGCTCTGTAACGAGCAGAAATATTATTTCTAAATTAAGTGTGCCAGATATGGTAGTTATGGAGGATCCAGCACTCTGACATCAGCAGGATGATTGATATTGATAATGACATCACAGGCCAACAATAAATACAGTTTACTTCATAATGTCATTCAGTCATGGTGGGTTGACAACTTTTTAGTGCTTCAGTAACCTCGCATAGACAGATGAAACATGCGGTAACAGTCCGGGAATCGAACCCTCACAGATGGTTGTTGTGATCTTTCGAAAGGTTCGAGATGTCAATAATGAGTTTGATCAAATCTAGACTTGACCTGACTCTTTATGTCTGCACATGTCAATAACTACAGAGGATAAAAGAGGCCGTAGTTTGACCTAATAGTTTGACCGAGAAAGAATGACTGATCCCGCTCTGCTTCACAATCCCGTCATCCGTCTGCAGTTTGTCCCAGTTCAATATTATTCTGAATATCACATGACCTCCCTCATTCTGATGACCGTTATCTACTACATCAGAAACTGAGGGAAGGGTCAGGTCACTGGACAGCTGCACAACCAGCCCGGACTTCAGAAAGTGAAGGATTTAAAAGTACATAAAATCGGAAGTGTTTTTTTTATTCATTTTTGTAACTTTGTGCTATTAGTGGAGGAGAGCCTTGAACTTCCTGTGTTTGGGCGAAATCCCAACAGTACTGCTCTACCAACTTAAAAGGCCATTTTCCAGCGGTCCCCCCCCCCTCCCCCTCCCCCTCCCGATAGACCAATATGCTCGTAAATAATAAACGTGTTGATAGTAATGAGTGTTGCTGGCGCTCTGACACTCAATGCCAAGTCAAGGACGGTCTTGTTTTCTGGTGCGTTCATATGAATCCTTCTGCCTGTCTCTTTGTCTACGACGGAAAAAAGGCTCGTCCGATCACAAGATACCGATTGCTTGATGATAAAAATACAATCAAAACATGTTTGTCATCTCGGGTCCATCTGCCAGTATAATAAAACACAAATCATACACTGCAAAAACACTTGTCTTGGCTAATGTAATCATTATGGAGCTTTCAATCAATAAACAGAGATAGTTTGAGTTGTTGTTAATATGCAGTTTCACTCAGTTCCTAAACTTTCCTCAATAAAACAACAGAAAAAGGCAGATTGTTGAACTTAGTTCCTGGATGACAATGAGGACGTACGAACAGTAATACAACCATATAACGTGAGTGAGGGTAATATACAGCAGGTGAGTAATCCATTACTGATAAGACTTCTTCTGCTGATGCTGAATATTGAAACGTGAGTCTCGGCAATAAACTGTCTTAAAGGTCTGTCAGACAGCCAGACTGGTGCTTGTGGACGGAGGGGTAATCAACGAAGAGGGGAAGGACTGAAAACAAAGACAAGCTTTACTTTAACCAGACTGATAATACTGGAGGAAAAGGTTTAAGTACAAACATGTTTAAAAAAAAAAAAAGCTGCTACACTGCAAAATGTAAATAAAATTAGATAATTTGCAAATCATGTAAACCCATATTTAATTGCAAATAGACCAAAGATAAAATATCAAATGTTGAAACTGAAAATTTTTATTGTTTTATAAAGAAAAAAAAAAAAATGTATGCTCACTTCAATATTCACTTCTTTTTTTTTTTTACAACCCTCTGTAAACATTGGGGAACTGAGGAGATGAGTTTCTGGAGTTTTGAAAGTGAAATGTGGTCCCATTCTTGCCTGATAGAGGATTTCAGCTGCTCAACAGTTCAGGGTCTCCTTTATTGTATTGTTCATGTCCTGATGCTCCAGATGTTTTCAATGATTGACAGGTCTGGACTGCAGGAGGCCAGTTTATCAGCGGACTCTTCTACTAGAGATTTTAATACGTGCAGAATGTGGTTCGACTTTGTTCTGCTGAAATAAACAAGACCTTCCCAGAAAGAGACGTTGTCTGGATGACAGCAAACTACCCTTGTCCCTTGTGTTCAGAGATTTCTCCAGATTCTCTGAATCTTTTAATGATATTATTAAGCATAGACGATGAAATCCAATAATTCTTTGTAGTTTTACATTGAGGAACATTATTCTTAGATTGTTGAACTATTTTCCCACACAGTGGTTCAGAGAGTGGTGAACCTCTCCCCATCTTCACTGCTGAGAGACTCCGCCTCTCTGAATGATCTTTTTATTCCCAATAATGTTACTGATCTGTTGCCATGGTAACCTAATCAGTTGTGAGATGTTCCACCAGGTGTTTTTGCAGCGTTTCTTTTGGTGACCCTGTCCCAACTTTTTTGAAACGTGTTGCTGCCATCAAATTCAAAATGAGCATTTATTTTGATAAACATTTGATGTGTTGTCTTTGGTCTATTTTCAGTTTAATATGGTTTTACATGATTTACAAACCATCATATCCTGTTTTTATTTACATTTTCCAAACCGGGTTGTAAATATTCCCTCCTGTTAATGGCTATCAAGCACAAGTTGGAATATGCGCTAAATCTAAATGCCTCTAAATTGATTGGACATCAACTAACACAACATTCAGCTGGTGAGTCGTCGCCCTGTCATGTCAGCGTGCCTTCAGCGACGGAGAGCAGCTCGGCGAGCTCACAAGCTTAACTGTAGATTCTTCAAATACACTGACACATTCCTCGAACACATTCCTGAAGCTACACAAACTCCATTTAAGCGAAACACGAGCGTTTACTGCAGCGACCGATGGGGAAGAGCTGTTGGCCTGACCGATCCCTGAAAAGCAACTTCCCTGAAGGTTACAGGCAGCAGGAGGGTTGTAGTTACATAACTTTGGATGGAGAGGAAAATGCTTGATGCTCTAATTAGAAGCAAACCAATGTTCACTTCAAAACACGGCAGAATCTGAGTATCATGTACAAAGGAGTAACGGTGAAGAGCTCCATGGCATCACGCCAACGTAAGCTGGTATATTGGCTGCGGCAGGAAAGCCCGTCACAGGTGGAGATAAATGCCTGCGGTCAGCTGATCCCACTGGAAGATTGCAGGGTTTAAAGTGGCTGCAGCCTCGTTGGGCAGCTGTTGGAGATAATACCACACTATCACACGCTATCAGCCTGTCAGGGAGCAGATAGGTCCCGACCCACTTGACTGTTTTCTCTTAGGTTGGTCTGATTGTAAGGGGGGGTTGAGGAGGGGATGTGGGGGGGGGGGAGGCTGCTGGGATATCCATCCGTAAACATGCATGTCACAGTAACGTGTGGCACGGGGAGTACTTCAGGAGGAATGGTTGGGTGACTGTGAGGGCAAACACCCCACTGGGAGTGTCGCCGTTTCTGTTTCTGTCTATTGTTTGCGCCGTCGCTCACATGCTGCTTTGGAAAATGAAAATGGTGAAACACGTTTAACTGCCCTGAGCGTCATGGCCCAGTTTCAACATGCAGTGCATCGATGCTAGGCTGTACTAGTACATCACCATGGGAACGGTTTCAAGAGCACAGCGTGTATCGGTGAGCAGAGGGGAAACGGTTTTACTGGGCTGCAGTGAGTTAGGAGGACATGCAGACTGGTTTTGGAAAGTAGGTTAAATATTTGCAGAAAGAAGTTCAATGCTACCACAAAGTATTCAACCAAAGGTGTAAGTTAGCTGACCCATCTCAATATCTTTCATTGAAACATGAACAGGACATATAAAGCTGCTCTGGCTTCTGTCCAATAATCTGGTTTAGTTCTGCAGACACATTTTTACACAAGTACATGTGTGTTTACCAATCAGCAGTTACCAGAAGTCACCCGTTGGTTTGTGAACGTTATGAATCCTCCAGTTCAGATTCTGTCCGTCACCATCTTTGCTAGTTCGGAGCGGTTTGGAGCAGGAAGTGACCATATTTGGACGAGCTGGGGGAGGTTCATTGATTCTGATTCATGTAAGATATTTATGGATATTCATAGATTTATAGGGTGTACAAACATTTATCAATAATATATATATTTAGAGAAGTGGTTTTATGTATATTTATCGTAGAATATTTATATTGAGTGTGTGTAAGTAACCTGTACATGGTATGTGTCGGCAGGTTGTGCATATCAGGGAGTCAGTTGTGTGCATGGTACCATATGAGATAATAATAAAAAGGCTTCATCTGGAACCTCACCTGGACTCCTGCTCAGTTGCCTCCTTGACCACTCAGACATGCTAACACGCTGCCAACTGCCCCCCCGATCCAAAACTCCACTAACCCGACCTTCGACCTCTGACCTCTAATAAATGGCCTAAAGCGAGATGCTGCGCGTTGGTACTCGCTCCTCCAGCTTCAATTCACTGCAGACCTGGAGGCAGAATTAGGTCAGACTTCTTGTCTCCGGTCCAGGTTCTGTCTTTGGGTTCAGTCCGGGTCCGTTCCACGTGCTCGGCCGCCAGCCTCCTGTCCCACATCCTGTCTGGCCGACCGTTGCGTTCACGTCCCGCCGAGGTTAAAGGACGGGAGGTGTCACTCACCCAGAAGGAATCGATGAGCTACTGACGGTCTATAGTCGGGCAGCGCCACACTGAATCCTCTACTGTCTGCAACAACGTCTATTTTACAGGTTGTCAAGCGCCAAAAATCTTTTAGAGATCAACTTCTTCTTTTATCCCATTTAGACTCGGGGCAGAAAGTTGCTGTCGACATTTTGAAACAATTAATTATTTTTTGTGGTGGAAAAAAAGTGTAATTTTCTTTATCCACCTGCACATTCTCTTAACTTTTTAATGCTGTGAAACATTACTAGATGTTTCTTTGTAGTAGATAGAAAGATGATGATGATTATTATTACAGATTATTCCTCCTTTAAGTTCTGTCTCATCCCAGCAGTTTCTTACTTCTCACTCCAGTCCAAACCAGCTGTCAGCAGCGCCACTATTTAAGAACCGGCTGCAGGGCTTGTGGTTTCCTGTGACCAGCAGCACACACACACACACACACACACACACACACACACACACACACACACACACACACACACACACACACACACACACACACACACACACACACACACACACACACAGATGCAGGGCTAAAGATGTACACTCTGAATCGAAACCATGCGTCCAACAAAACAAGCTGAAACTGAAGCAGCACCAGTGGAAGCTGTACCTCCCGTTAAAGGAACACATCACCGTCCCTCCTCCTTACTGATGATCAACCAGCTGAACATTCAGTCCTCACAAGATTAAAGCCGAGTTCTCAAAACATCTTCAAAACATAAAAACACATCAAATCAACAAAACACAACACAAACTCCAGCACTTATTTGTCTTATTCGTGCAGTAACGGGTTCCAACGCTGACACAGAGAGCGTATAGTTGAGTTTTACATGCTTGGAAAGCTGGGTGGGCGGAGCCTGCTGAGAGAAGGAAAACAAACTTTCTAACCTCATGGCCAACATCATTTTTTTTTCTTTTCATCAGGGGGAAACATGAGCAGCTTTATCCCTGGTATGTTCCCCTCTTTGGGAGCTTTTGTCAAAACTCCAGTTAATGGACAATAACCGAGAGCCGTAAATATCTACTGCTGTTGACTTTGAACTAATTCTCACAGATCTGGTCCCATGAATGCAGTCTGTGGAGTTAAACTGTGAAACTGAGAGGAGTTTAAAAGACGTGATCTGAGTTGAAATATGTTGCAGCTCTGCATTTCTCCCCGAAGCTCACTGTACATTAACTGCTTCCATATGACCCAAGTATGCCGAGGGAAAAAAGAAAAGAAGTCTTTTCTATAAACACAAGCCTCCTCGGTTCTCCACGTGCTGCACGGGACGTCACGTGGCACCTCGGACTGCCAAAACCTAGAAGAATAATATTTAGATTTTCATGCACGTATGCACGCCCACACACACTCAGTGCTTCGACCGTCCGAGCTCGGACTCGTGCACGCTGAAGATTCAGCCCAAAGCAAACAAGGCAGGGAAACATTTACCATTCAAGGGCTTCGAAGAAACTCCAGTTCAGCAGGTCACATGGAAATACTCCTGTGTTTAAAACTTCCCACTGAGGAGTCCCGACGCAGCTTTAAACACATTAACTACTGAAGTGAAGCTCAACTACTGCAAATTCTTATTCTGTCAGAGTTCATAAACAGAGAGGGAAACGGCTGAGGACAGTCAGGGTTTTGTATCTGGGACAAAGGGGACGCCTGCTTGTCCCTGCAGTCATGTTTAACAAGTAGAAGATAAAATGCTGGCCTTGCTTTTTTTTTTCTTTCAAGTCGAAAGTCTCTTTGGGGACAAATGTCATGAACACGAGTTCTCGTCGCTGTGTGGAAACCAGTTCTCTGTTTCCAGGAAAACTGTCGTAAACATCATCTGTTAAAAGTCAGAATTAAGACTCCTCCCACTTGGCGGGGCATCTGGAGTGTGTTTTTGTTTTCAGTCTGCAGATGTAAGGGCATGTGGAGTTCCCCCCTTATATCAGCGCTGTGTGTGTGTGTGTGTGTGTGTGTGTGTGTGTGTGTGTGTGTGTGTGTGTGTGTGCGTGTGTGTGCGTGTGTGTGTGTGTGTGCGTGTGTGTGTGTGTGTGTGTGTGTGTGTGTGTGTGTGTGTGTGTGTTCACAAGTACAGTATGTGTTTGAGAGCAGAGGGAGTAAAGATCCGTCCCGTGTGCTCCTGCTGAGTTATGTAAGAGTCCAGTGAGTCCAATCTGACTGTATTTAAACCCAATGACATTATGTGGACAGGAAGTACACGCTGTTCAAAAAGACGCGCTGCAAATACAAACACACAATCGCAGCTTCCACAACCAATTTCACATCAACTATCGGACGCAGTGGCCTCCAGATTGTACAGAGTTCACTGGTATCCTCACAAAAAATTGAATTACAACTGAAGTAAACAGATGCACAAACTTGGATTCCAAACAATAAAGAAAACATGACGGTTGTGAAAACAGAAACAGTTCTTCTCCTGGAAAAATTGCTGAGCTGTAAAAGTCTCAGATGTTGTTACTTCCATGCACCAATAAAAACCCTTTAAAATGATCCCTGCTTTATTTTTAAATTTGTCTTTTATTAGATGTAAGTCAGAGAAATGGTGAGAAAAAGCAGATCCAGATTTAATGACTAAGATGAACCAAATAGCAGCCAGGAAGACACTCTGGCCACCGCAGCATTTCATTTCTTAAGTTCCTAGTTCAGCTCAAAGGGGCGATCTGAGGTAGTTTCATGTCGCAGACAAACCCACCGTTGTTTGAACAATTTAAAACGCATCTTTCCTGCAGATCATCACAACACAAACATAAATAAAAAACTTTCTAAATACAGTTGATATCTGGTTTTTAGTGTTTTTTTGCTACTGCAGTTTGTACTAAAAAAGTAAATAAGCAGCGGTTTGTGCAGACAGGTGAGGTCGGGAGTATATATCCAGTTCTGAGTGAACTTTACTCAGACGGTGGTGCCATGTGGTCACCTTCATGTGCACCACATGTCAGTGTGGTACCAACTCGGACAAAACTAAAGCGACACGAGTGGCCTCAGCAGTGAGAGCTCCAACGCCACCGATCGGTCCTCTGAGAAACCGTCGATACCTTTCGACTCGGCTGCTATCGACTCTGCAGCTGCATCCATTTTCCGTCCTGACAAACAGCAGATGCAGGTCAATGGAGCAGCTCGGACTCTCGTTATCAACCTGCAGCCACTGTAACATTAATGTCAAACACGGTTTGTGTGGTTCGCTGCAAATATCCTTCACATCAGCATCTATTTGAAACTGTTGTCCCATTTCTCCCAACTCTCTGGTGTGATTTGGGAAGAAGAGGGAGGTCTGGGTTCAAATATTCCCACAGCTGCTGACAGGAAAGAGTTAAAGAGAAGTCTCACATTCCCCAAACGTTTATGTCTGTTCCCAAAACTGAAGGAGAGTTCTTGGTATTGCAATACGTAGAAGTGCTGAGACAAATATGTGCAAGCTTGCTAGTTTCAAGTCAGAATTTATGAGGGTTCAGAGTTCAAATACATGAGTGCCTACATTAGCCCACCGCTTTCCTTGGATGTCCTCACATTTCTAACACAAAGGAGGGTGAGACACTGGAAGTATGGTCCAGTCTGACTGACAAAGAAACCAAAATTAGCTTCTGAATATTAATTGTAACAAGAGCTTTGTTGGTTTGATGCCAAAGTTCAACTGAATAATTTAAAGCTTTTAACCAGAACGGTGCAAATAAACACCCACTTTGGGTTGGGTTCCAGCAGCCAGCTCCATTTCAGATCTGGTTTCAAGTCGCTAACGTAAGTTCAGAGTCTAAAGACGGTTTTAGTTACGTTCTATACAGAGAAACGTGCAAAACTTCAGGTACTCCTTTAGATAAATATCCAAAACATCTTTGAGTCTCAGTTCCTTAAAATCAAGAGTCTACTGTGCATGAAATGTTATTGTACATGAAAGTAGTTTACAATAAAATAAATCATGAACCTGCCTGCCTGATTAAGAGTCGAGATATTGTTCTGTTCTTGCAGCAGCATCATAAAAAGTTTAATTTCTCTGAACTTTCTCTAAAAGTGCTGACTCAAAACTTCCCCGAAGCACGAATCCCTTTTCGCAAATTAAATCAGGGCTAAAACAGGACTGTGATGAAATCAAATGAGCGTCTCCTCTCCTTGTTACAAATAGAAGTGTCTAAAAATGTGGGCTGAATATAGTAAAGACTTTAATGAGACGACACGCGTCCTCCGTTCACGTGTCACGGTCCTCCCTAGTTTTCCAACCACTTGTCAGTCCATCAGCAAACTGTGCCGTTGATCAATATCACATGAGGCCGGTTGATCTGAATCAGTGTGTGTGGACAGACGCCCACGGCAGCGATGGATCTCTAACATTGTGACGTCTGTTTTATGGCCCTGAGTGGGTTTCAATGTGACTTTGGTATCAGCTCAAAGTCAAGTCCAGTCAGGTCTCTTCTCACTACGGAAACAGAGTGATTCAGTTAAAGCTGCTAAAATCTGTGTTTTTATAATAACAGAGTATCATATGACAATGTGATTACGTGAAGGGTGTTGTTCATAATGACAATAGACTTCACATAAAAGTATTCGTAGCTTCCAGGTCTGAAAAATTATGTCAATGTGCAATAGCCTTAAACTGCAATACCACCGAGTGCCACTAGAGGTCAGCTTTAAAAAGCCTCCGGCTCCACAGACTCCCATTCAACTTCTCTCATTAAAGACAAAAGTCAATAATTTTTTTTCTGCTATTTGCCATATGAAAATAATCCCTCATTCATTAGAAAATAAACTTCAAAACCTGTTTTTGTGGGCGTGTCTGTTTGATTGACAGGCCTGTGGTGCAGTCAGGTTACAGCTATCGGTGGACGGGTCGTAGTATCGTCAGGTTTCCAATCAGATCGGTCAGATTCAGGTTTTTATCCTCCGACTTTTATTTAAACATGTAGCTGTCACAGAAATGCGTAATTTGTTGTTTTATTTTGGTGGAGTCCATGGTGGCACGACTGTTTCCTGTAGTGTTTAACAGCCATTTGAGATGGAGAGTTGATTGAGTTTTATAGTTTTTGTAAGACAAGCTGATCATCAGCAGTTTCAAGTGGCGTCGCTACGGTAACGACACTGCATTAAGAGTGACAGACAGAATCTGAACTGGAGGCTTCATAACGTTCACAAACCAACGATGACATCACTGATGGATGATGACATCACTGCTGGCTGATGATTGATAACGATCACCTGAATCTGCAGCTCTTATCCTTTATGAAGCTTCACAGTGAGTTTCCTGTCACAGCAGGAAGCTGTTTTCGATAAAAAAAAATTTTAAAAAAGGGTTTAAATTTCTGCAATATAAATGTAAATCTACCACTGGTTAGTTATTAAAAATTATGATCCCAACCTTTATCAATAGGCTGCTGTATTATTGTGCATGCAGCATAGTTGCACAAACAACTACAAATCTAGTATTTTGGTTCTACTTGACATACATGTGTGAGTACTGTGAGTAATGCTGGCTGATGGAGGGCGTGTGGACCGAAGCCGAAGCTCTTGGAGTTAAGTGTTTGTGGGTTTCTGCTCTGAGGGGCACTGCAGTGCTTTTCTGGCAATTTTCAGCGCACGTGATGACGGATGCACGTTTTCTGCAGAGGTTACAAAAAAAACGACACCTCGCCATCCCTCCGTCACTCACTGCTGCCAGATTTCTCTCCCTCCTCCTTCTTCAAACATATAACTCCTCTATTATTTACATATCCCTAAAAATTGCAGTCTATTGACGTACAATCTTCCAAAAATACTTTAATGCATAAATCATCTGGCTGCACTTTGTTCACAGCGCCATCGACGCCCTCGACATCTTTCTCACTTACAGTATTTGCATCATTCAAAGCGCTAACGTCCTCCTCCCACGACATCGATTACTACTTACGAATGTGTTCTCATCTCCTTCCCATCCCACCTGCCCCCCCCCCCCCTCTCTCCCCCCCCTCCCTCCACCTTGCTCTGCTGCAGTGTGGAATTTTCCGAGCACGGCTGGTGCTGCAGTGATGGCATGGAGGGAGATGAGAAGGAAGGAGGCAGGATGAAACACACACACACACACACACACACACACACACACACACACACACACACACACACACATGATCTGATCTATCGAGAGGAAGGCTCCATCACCTTCACCTCCCTGTATGGTTTCAGTGTAAAAATAACAGACAGAGACGGAGCGAACACATGAATGACCTTTAGCATGATAGAAGTGTATAAGTGTCCTAATAGTATCGAGAAGTGATTTACCATAATATGCATGCACATATTATCACATACCTGTATTCATTATAACAAATGTAACGTAATAAAATGATATACAAGGTAGAAAATACACCCTGATTTAGTAAATCTAACGGCATGAATGAATGAATGAATGAAGAGCTAACATACAGTGCATCACGAGCATTATCCTATTAAATAGCCGCAATCATGGCCAGATGAAATATATTATTTTCAGATGGACCTCCAGAAAACTAATAAGAAGGAGTGACTTTAGCTAACAACACCGAGATAACTGATGGACACATTTTATTCACTTTGGATTTGATGAGAGAAGTTGAATGGGAGTCTATGGAGCCGGAGGCTTTTTGGAGCCGACCTCTAGTGGCACTCGATGGTATTGCAGCTGAAGACACTTCTGGATCGGAACCATTTTTCTGTGATCCCAATACGCTGTGTTTAAAGTATATTTTCTTAAATTATACGTCAAACAACAAATTATTTCTGTCAATAAATAGTTTTTTTCTCTTTCAATGTTTTTGCAAAAAATAAAAGGTGTCTCTGAAAGCCAGTATAAAAAGACAAGGCTTTGTGTTTCTATATTATCTCAACATTACTGTAATAACATTGAATGCAGCATCAGTATGAGTGAATAATCAGGGATTCTGAGCAGCAGACAGGCTGGTTGTTTCTTCACAGGAAAGTCGTCATGTCAGTCAGACTTGGCAGCATCTCTGGTGTGAACGTGGAGGAGGTGAGTGGCGACGTGTCGGTGACTTTCTGTGACTGTGATGATGTGCTTCTGTGGTTTAACGTGCTCATGACTGCAGTGGAGGTGGTTTGGTGGGGAAATGATTCGTGCAGCTTTCTGCTGCAGTCCGTCAGGTCAGTGTGAGGACGGTGACGTCGTAAAACGCCACTGAGGGCGGGAAAGTGAAGGTGTGTGTGTGTGTGTGTGTGTGTGTGTGTGTGTGTGTGTGTGTGTGTGTGTGCTAGTGTAAATCATTGTCCTGCGTCACCGGTGATGTTTAAGAGTGTGACATCATTTACGAGGACGTCTCCAGTAACCTCGGTGAGGACGGTCACATCTTCACTATCCTGCACACACAGAGGCAGAGAGACAACAACTCCACCGTTCATTTCTCAATGACAAACAAAACACAACGTGCAGGATTATTGGAAAATGCTCTGCAGCTTAAAGACAAATAAATAATCTGCCATTACTGCAGCGGCTCCTTATAAACCGGCACAGAACACGAATGCATGCGAAGAATAAAGTCTGAAGATATCATCATCAGATTACACAAAAATGAAGGTTGTACTCCACAAAACTTTATTTTTTTTCAACTAAATCAGGTCCAGTTTTAGCAGATGGCGAAACCTGTTCTAAACTGCTGTGGTAAAGGTCAAAGGTCACTGTGACCTGACATCAATCCCTTTATTGTGAACATGATATCTCAGGAATGCCTCGAAGGAAACTTCTTCTATTGTCCAAACGTTGATTATCAGAATATTGTGGTCAAAGGTCAAAGGTCACAATGATCCTGGTTTGAGAAGAAAGCATGCTCCATGTCAACATTATCTGCAGATGCTAAAGAGTGAACCTCTCATGAAGGTCGTGCTCTTTTATAGTGTTGCACTGTGGGTAAATATACTGTATCTACCAGGAGAATAACAAGGGGGAGGGGCTTCATTTCACTAAAGACGAGTTAAATAGCCCATAATGTGTGTACGTGTATCAGTCCATCCATGCTAGTGACTGTGATAGTGACTTATGCATTTCTGATTTACAACGATCTGCTTTGGAAACCAGTGAAATAGTCAGTGTGACGTCTTACTCTTCTTATTTTTGTTTATTGCACTGACTGCAGTCTGCAGGATGAATTTGAGTAATTGGCTTCATGGAAACAGAAATATAACACTCACTTCAAACTGGATGTTGGTTTAACTATGTATGAGTGGACACTTGGCATCAGATTCACTAAATATAGATTAATTACCTCTTGACACATCTATCCAATAAACACCGACCAGTGTGTGTGTGTGTGTGTGTGTGTGTGTGTGTGTGTGTGTGTGTGTGTGTGTGTGTGAGTAACCACAGCCCTCGAGAGAGCAGCGTATGATAGGAGGCTTCACCCCTTGAAGCCTCCTATCATACGCTGCTCTCTTTCTGTCACTTTCTGATGCCAAAGGAAAGAGGACCCAGTGAGCCTCTGTGACAGGAGGGGTTTTATGGGGGTCTGGAGGGGTCTGGGACCCGGGCCAGAACAGGCCCCCGCCACAAGTGCCAGTCATCTGTCCTTGTATGCACGAACTC
>NW_027185229.1:1750000-1820000 GCF_022577435.1 Embiotoca jacksoni | reverse complement strand
TAAAGAGACAGGTACGAACACAGCTTGTTTCAGACGGAGGATAAACTGACGGGTTAAATCCAAGAACGGTATGAGATAGTAAAAGGACGTTTTTGGGATATGCAGATATGCAAATTTCATAATACAGATTATCTGGCTGGACTAATAAAAATATTCACAGCTTCCAGGTCTGTAAAATGAGGCCGATCCAGAAGTGTCTTCAGCTGCAATACCAGCGAGTGCCACTAGAGGTCGGCTCCAAAAAGCCTCCGGCTCCATAGACTCCCATTCAACTTCTCTCATCAAATCCAAAGTGAATAAAATGTGTCCATCAGTTATCTCGGTGTTGTTAGCTAAAGTCACTCCTTCTTATTAGTTTTCTGGAGGTCCATCTGAAAATAATCCCTCATTCATTAGAAAAGAAGATTCAAGAAGACCTGTTTTTGGGGGCGTGTCTGTTTGATTGACAGGCCTGTGGTGCAGTCAGGTTACAGCTATCGGTGGGCGGGTCGTAATATCGTCAGGTTTCCGATCAGATCGGTCAGATCCACCTCTGGCTCCTCCCCCAGCTCGTCTAAATATGGTCACTTCCTGCTCCAAACCGCTTCGAACTAGTAAAGATGGTGACGGACAGAATCTGAACTGGAGGATTCATAACGTTCACAAACCAATGATGACATCACTGATGGTTGATGACATCACTGATGGATGCTGCTTGGTCCATGCATATAATGTGTTTACGTATCAAATGTTCTGTCAGAGATCAGAGACACTAACGAGGAGCAGCTGATACGCCGTTCAGTATCTGCAGTTGTCACATGATCGCGTGTGTCAGGCCTCCTTCATTTATTCATCCTCACTCCTTCACCTTGTGCCCTGAGATGCAGCGATGTGGTGATCTAACACCAGTGAACCGAACGCCGCAGAGCACCTCAGAAACCAATACGCATCACACTCCTCTGTGTGTCCGTCACGGAGAAAACGAGTTCAGAGATAATTATAACCACCCGGAGGCATCTTCGGAGGCTCCCGAGAGAAACGGTGAGAAAAGAATTGAGACGACACGTGCGAAAAACGAGGACCTCGAGGGTCGGACAATTATCTCTGTAACTGGGACACCACGGATGTCAATTAGGGATCTTAGCTGCGATCTCATTTCAAAGAGGACGGATTAAGATCTAGTCCGCAGTTAAAACATGAATAGAATCCCAATTAAAAAAATAGATGCATCACATGTTCTGCAGACTGAAATATTCAATGTTCTAAACGTGTATTCTACTTCCTGTTTTTGTGCTTTGCTCTCTGCTGCAGCTGTAACTGAGTCGCCTCTTCGTCTCTCCCGGCTCGTGTCTGATCCGTGTAAACAGCGAATACATGACATCAGGACGACATAAAGAGAGACGAGGAAGGTTGGTAGACTTCACCTGCTTCACCCGGTGTTTATAAAAGCTCGTATCTGCTGAGCCGACAGTCCGTGTCACCTGGAGAAGACGCTGGCAGCGACTCCCCGATGACCACCGCTGTTAAAGAGATGATGGAGAATCATCATCATCATCATCATCGCTGAGGTCGGAGCAGCTTCTCTGTCATCAGAGGACTTAAAGGAATCATCCAACGTTTATCTGTTGGGTCTCATGGATATAATTTTCTTTCAGGGCTGAGTAAGACATGAACGCCCTCGCCGAGCGTCCTCCTGCACCGAGTAACGGGACGCAGCCACAAAAGAACACGATGATCGTGTCAGTGACCCGGTGACCCCTGAAACACGGCAGCATGCTCTCCTTAAAGGTCCCCACCCAGGCTATAAATAAAGACTCTCACGCAGCGGTCAAAGGGAATCCTCACCCTCTCAGAGACGGCCTCGTAGTCTCTACAGCCGTGGGATGTGTGTCACAGGATCGCATCAACGCCTGCAAGAGATCAGAGGAGACACAATCTGTGAAATACTTCCTACCAAAGGACATCTCAGTATTTGTACAGTCGGCGCCAGAGGCCGACGGTGGAGCGAAGATCTGCAGGGAAACATGCAACACGCGTGTTTTCCAGAGGAGTTTGAGTTTCCTGTGTGCAGGATGAGGTTAGCACATCATATTCCTGGAAGGATTTTTTTTTTAAAGGGCTCGAACTGAATCCTCGTCTAAAGCACAAAATTAAAACCAAAAAACTGATCTTCAAACAGAACTTTGGACAAAAGCAACACAATCCTCTTCCTTCATAATAACAAACACACGTTTGATCAGCTGGTAATCCAACAGAACTCCAGGCTTCACTTCATTATTTGTTGCTGGGAGGAAACACTTAAGCTGATCTGTAGTTTAAAACCTGAATAAACTGGACTTCCTGCTATTTTCCTCATCAGCGATGTGTTCAGGGCATGTTTCCAAAAAACTAAGTCTTCTAACAGACTGAACTTCACTCTGAAATCTGGACTGAACACAGTTTTTACTTGTGTATAAATAAAAAGTAGTAACTGTCAAATAAATATTGAATATGTTCATTTGGTAGTATTAGCAAGGCATCTATATGTTTTGATGTAAAACCTAAATTAGAAAAGTAGCTCCATACTCCTGTTAGATCGGTGGAGGAGGGTAAAAGGTAGAATATAGAGTAAAGGTAAAAATTGGCAGAACATTTTAGTACAAGTGCATCAAAAATGTACAAAACTTGAGTGGATTTTCTTTCTTGCTTTGCACCACTGCATCTTTGGAAATGAAAGAGAAAGCAAAATGGAAAGGGAAACATGACTGAGGTGGTTTTTGTCCTGATAAACAGTTCCTGAAAGGAAACTGATCTCTGGATACAAACCCAGAGTAAAAGAGAGTAGAAAGAGCTGGAGGAACATCTACTGTCTCACCGGCCTTCTTTTAAAACAGTACATTAAAAACAACAACAACAAAAACTATGGTCCATTGTTGTCTTTTAGCGATCGACCAAATGTTCCCACTGTAACATTTCATATCAAACCAAAAGTACCTGAAAATATTCAAGCAGAAAAGATCCAGAGTGCTATATATAGAGTATATTCACACAAACACAGACCATAAGTGATAAAAGCAGATGACTACATGCACCTGAATGAAAAAGGAACGATACCCGAAAACATTGTCTGAAAAGCAGGTTATGAAACACTGAACGTGGCTCACAGTAAGAAGTGGAACAGGAAGTGAGAAATGTTTATGACTACAGTTATGATTCCAGATTAAGAGTTGAACTCCTTATCAGTTGCTGCTGCCATTTAGTTCATGGTGCAATTAACATAATGACTCAGATTTTAATCTAGTGTCTGTTTATTAAAGGCATGAAAATCTTTCAGCATATTTTGGATATTAGAGTTTTCATTTACATATTAACACTGATGGGAGGAAATTTCACTGTTCATTGGATCAAACAGCGTAAAAATCCTTCTGACTTTTTTAAAATGTTAAAAAATGTTAAATGTGTAATAACAGTCAAAGAACTAAGAAAATGTCATCCGCTCATAAACCCATAGACACTTTTGATCTTTATTTTTTTTACAATGAACTCATCTAATAATAAAATTGCCTCTAATGTTAAACACAACTTAAAGTGAACTGAGAGACTGTAAAGATTGAAAAAGGTGTGTTTTAGGAACGAGACATGGATTATTTCAGAGTCTCAGTCTGGAAAAGATAAACCCATCAGGCAGCTCCTCACTTCCACTTCCTGTGATGATGATGCTGACTTTGCATTTGTATCACGACACAGTGTCTGACTGAGCTGCTGGGGACAGGTGGGACATCAGAGACCGGGACATCAGAGCGCTCTTTGTCCACGTGGCAGCAGGTCTGTAACCAACAGGGAGACCACTGTCCTCTAAAACACAGGATCTGTGTCTGGCTCTGACTTCATGTTTTTGTGTTCCTCCGGTCGTCTTCTCTCTCACCAGAGTTCAACGGCTCCGAGTCCACCGACGACAATCTGAGACCTGAAAAGAGGAAGTGAAACTCGGGAGTGGACGCGGCGAATACAGGAAGTGGGTCGATTCTCAGTATCTGCACAGAACAAAGAGCTCATCCTGTTGTCTGTCCACACACACACACACACACACACACACACACACACACACACACACACACACACACACACACACACACACACACACACACACACACACGCACGACAAGAGTCGTTGGGAGATTCCACATTTTCCTCAGATATAACTTTTATCTAAGCTATGAAGACAAACTCTGAATTTAACAATATTGATTATTAATGTCTGCATTCAATTCACCTCGAAGGTCGAAGACGTTTTCAAGGTCAAAGTTCAAAGCTTTCCACGACTCCAGCTGTAAACGACCTTCATGGCTTCACTGAGATATTCAAAGAGCTAAATCAAACCCGTATTTGGACCCGTCAGCAGAACGCGCGGTCCGGCTGAATGTTCCCTCGGCTGCTCCGGAGAACCGCAGCCGTCCCGTCACACAGATCTTCATCGGGCTGAAACCACCTCGTCATCACTATAATCTGCTGCACCTGCGCTTTACCTGCCGGGACACGTCCGGCCGTGTTGAGAAGCTGAGTCAGACGTTACTCACGTCTTCTGTAAAAGGTGAGCTGCACGCCGTCTCCATCTTCAGGATGTGTACGATCCCTCGGAGACGCCACGCGACCTCCACCTTTGACCTCCACCTTTGACCTCCACCTTTGACCTCCACCTTTGACCTCCACCGATCGTCGACGCTCCGATGAAGTAATTACGTTCTTCACGTTTCGCGGTTTAAGGACATCGTGTCGTGAACGTCTGCCAGATTTTCTCCACCGCTGATGTTTATTTGTAAAAGTGTGAAAGTAATGATTGAAAAATAAAGAGACTTCAACGACACGAGTTTATTATTGGAGAAGTTCTTTCCACCTCTGGAGTGTTTTATGATAAGTGGTGGAAAAGTTCTGGCTCCAATTTCTGTCGTCTCTTTTTAAGGTTGCTCTGCAGGAAAAGCAACTTTTTTCTCCAGCGTTAAATCTGATTTAATGTCTGAATCTGCAACATGAAGGAAAAGCGCCTCTGCGACCGGTGACCGGTGTTGAAGCCTCCGGCGCCGAGCCGCCGAGCAGCTGCAGACGTTCACGCCTCTTTCAGACCGCTTGAATTAAAATGTGCCGACAGCTGATTGAAAAACGGCCAAAAAAAATTCAACAACACAGAAGTCAGAAACGTACAGACAGAAGGACACACGACACCCCGAACAGCAGAAACACGATAAAACGCAGCTCAAAAACAAGCAGCAGCTCGTTCAGACGCCGAATCGAAAAGCTGTTTTGTCCGAATGAAGATTTCCGTGAAGTTTCCACCTCTCGGTGTGTCTGAGAAGACATTTTCTGACAAACCAGAGACGAGTTGAAACACACCGTCCGGTTCACAAACCCACGACACACAGGAAGTGGTCACGTGTCGGCAGGCAGAGGGCAAAGGGCAAAGGTCAAAACACAAACACTCAAACTAATGTTGACTTGGTCATTAAAAATCTAAAGGCTCCAAATAAACCTGCTGACGCAACAAAATGTTCTTGAGGTGCCTGTTTATGACGTCTTTACTTCTTTAAAAGGTCGTCCTGTAAAATCAACACGTCTTTAAGGAACCGGCGACTGAAGCAGATATTTAAGAGGTGAACGGGAAGTTGATGCCGATGAGGAACGTTCATGTGAATTATACGTAAATGAAGGTGGAATAAGAGCGTTTTAGGAATGATTTCACTTTCACACAAAAAAAACAGTTTTCCTGTAAATCCATTTAAAAAACAAAAACAAAAACAAGAATCAGAAACGACAACGAACAGAAGTCGTGTTTGTCGACTTGTAGTTTAAGATTCAGGAACGTGTTACGAGTTCAGCTGAATCCCCTGAATTGAACCTTTGTTAGATGATGTCATACTCATACTGTCACCACGTTTTTATGGTATCGGCCGGGAGGTCCTCGAAAAAAGATGCTTAGCTATTAGTGATGGAAATTTGTTTATATGAGAAAATGTATCTTGTTATAAGTGAAAAAAAGAGGTGAGCGTTCAAGGGTCTGCATTTTAATTATGAATTGTCGTATCTGCAGGTGTTGATCCAGGAAATATGAAATAAACAAAGAGGGTCAGACCCTCCTGCATGAATTCAATTCACTTGTGTGCACATCAGGAAGTAAAAAAGCACCAGAGGTTTAGTGTATTGTAACGTAAAATGTCAGATATAGTCAGGACTCTTGGTTTTATCAAATATTACACAGCTTTTATATTTAAAACAAATACTGTATATATCAAACCTGTCACCCAGAATAAAAAAGGTAAGCTGCCGACAGCTTTTTACTGCTCATTATAAGTTTGAATTTGCTAATCTAACACAATGAATCACCCTGAGATGAAGTGCATGATTTATTATGACGCGTTCCTGCTGCTGAAGTGATTTAACGAACAAGATCGCCCCCTGCTGGAATTGAATGTGAACTGGTTTCCTTTTAGTTGTGCATCTTGTATTTGCATGAATTAAATCTTCTAACGAGGTCAACGGTTGTTCACTAAACATCAGAAACAGGATAAAAACATGCTTTTGAAAAAAAATTTGTGAAGGTGCAACACATATTTCTGATGATTGTTTAATATAAACTATCTGCACTGTAACAACAATGAAAGTAAAAAAAAAAAAAAAAAAGACGACAGATTTGACATAAAAGATCTGAATACTTCTTCCACAGCTGACTTACTGACATGCAGGACATCCAATACGGTTTTTACTTCATGTAGAATTTGGACTCAAATGTCCAGAAATTGAAATGAATAACATTATTAGCGAGTGTTTTGTGTGATATTGACCTTAACTACGTGCTTGTGTTGCATGGCTCGATCGCTGCTGGTTAACTTACCAGCTGACATTGTTGAGGAGAAGTTAGGAGGAGCAGAAGTGGACTGAAGGAGACAGGAAATGTCCTGAAGGAAAGACAAAGCAGCAAAACACGTTATGTTAACCAGCAGCTGTTTGATTAAAGTGGCTGTAAACTACCGGGTAAGTTCACCAAGTTGACTTTCGTCACAAACAGTTCTTTATTTTCTTTTTTACTTGAGTGAAGGATTTCAATCCGTTTTCCGTGTTTATTGCAGGAGTCGATATATTTCACCTTTTCTGCTTTACAAGGAAACGACGTAGTTTTACTTTCCACCTTCCCGTATAATACATGAATTATTTAAGTGGATGAAAATAACTTCTTAAAAATTCATCGTTAATGTTGAACTTTAGCTTAACATTCTTGCAACAAATGGACTACATTAAAGCTCGGCAAAACTTTGACTTGAAGCTGTTATAAACCACGTGTCCGCGGTTATAGGTCGTTTTCTTGCATCTAATAAGTGTCCGTGGGTTTTTGTGAAAAACAAACAACAAAAAAACCCACATAATAATAATAATGGCATTCTGGCATTTTAATATGCTCACATGAAGGTGCTTCGCGTCTCGAAATGGGAAAAGGGATCTCGCTGCCGAAACCCGGGATCGAACCAGGGACCTTTAGATCTTCAGTCTAACGCTCTCCCAACTGAGCTATTTCGGCGCGTCTGTTCAAAACAAGATGGCGGAAAGTCAAAAAGAAACAGAAACCCAACGTGTTCGTCGCCAACCGGCCGCTGTTCGGTCGGATGCTCTCCGCTCTGTCGGCGCTTCTGTACCAGCGTCACAGCCCAAACACCAACAAATAAATATCTGCAAACGTGTGAACGTAACGCTATTTACGTGGTCACCCGACAGCTGACCGTGAACCGGCCCGAGCTCGCTGAACACCTGAGCGCCTGGCAAACGTTTTCGTGTCGTTTAAACAACACAAGGACGAGAAACAAGAACAAAATACACTAAAACGACAAGAAGTTGTTATTACCGTCAACAGCGCCGCCTCAGCTGACTTTAACCGTCTTCACATTTGTTGTTACAACATTTGAACACAAGATGGCGCCATTGCTGAGGCTGAAATACTGGCGTGTTCACTGAGGACGACGTCCTGAAAACAACGATGGAGTCATCACGTAATCCCACAAACCTCGTTTATAACTGAAATTCACAATCATAGAAACACGGTCGATCGAAGCCTCGAAAGAGATTTCAAACCTTCACCAACTTTTTCTGCTGGAATGAAGTTGAATTGTAGATAAATTTCAGCCATTGTTGTTTGACTCACCATTTCTTTGTTACCACAAAGAAAAGAAAATCCTCTCCTTTGCAGAAAAGGTTCATTTATAGCTATTACACATTTTCTTCTGCATCACCTGTGAAAGAACACATGGAAAACATGCATCCTGATAAGTGGTGATTTTAAATGAAGTATATTTTGAATATGAACGACAACAACAACAAATCCAGTTTCCCCTTGGATTGAGACCTCCTTTCATCTCTCGTCACTCGGTGACAGAAACTGGCTTTATAGCTCTGGCCCTGCTGTAATTATTGTATTTTGTGATATTGAACTGATTTGAGAGCAGCCGTTTGTCTCCAGCTCAGTGAGTCTCTGCTGTTTCTGTCCTCTGATGTCTGCGTGTCTCTTTGTGGGCGGAGCTTCACCTCTGCAGAGGATGCTTTCATACTGACATGTTGGCTATTCTGATTTATGACTTGGATTTTTTGTTTTTTTTGGATGACATCCAAATGTAAAAAACACTCAAATCAATTTAATTTTATTCATAAAGCAGCAAATCACAACAGCGGGATGGAAAAACTCCCCTTTAATAGGAATAAATGCCATATTGTCAGACTCTACTTGTCTAAAACAGTAAAGCCTGCTAATCTTATCATTCAGCCGTTAGTATTTATTTTTCTATTTTTTTCGGAGGGCTTCTGCAGTGCTGTTCCTTTATTAGTCATACGATGTCCCGATGCCAGTTTTCTGTGCCTTCCTCTCGTCTCTCTTTCCTCCCTAATCTCCCCCTCTCTCCCTCTCTCTCTCTCTCCCTCTCTCCCGTTTTTTGTTCCTCTATCATCCACCAAGGTGACTTTCCTTCTTTCACCGACGCTGCAGCTGTTCCTCGCCTTTTGTTCTTGAAGGCCCTGAGTGTGGATAAGAGATGAGAGAGATGCAGGCCGGCGGAATAAAAGAGCAGGAGAACCGAGGGAGTGTGGACGAGGAGGAGGACGAGGAGGAGGAGGAGGAGGAGGACGAGGAGGAGGAGGAGGAGAAGGAATCTGATGAGATTATCAAGCAGGACGGAGGAATCCACAGACTGGATTCAGGCAACAAACACACACTCAGACACGCTCCACATGCACGAGCAGATTTGTTCTGGTGAAATAAGAAATGAAGTGTCAACGTGAAGAGAGCGAGCTGCCTCGACAGACGCTCACCTCACCGGCAACTTTCATCTTCATTAGTCCCGGTGATTATCACAGTTGTCACATCACAGCGAGACATCGCGAGGGTTCAACTACAGTCAGCACTAAATACTGCAAGTATCTGGGACGGAGTTTCTAAATTTAGGGATCAGAGAAACAGAGAGTGGAAAACAGGAGATGTAGAAAGGGAGGGACAGCTGGAAAAAAAAGAAGAGGGGAGATTTGGACAGAACCATCCGGAGGATAAAGGACGCAGGAATTCCCAAGATGTCCCGAGTCTGATGAATCCAAGCAGCTCTCTGTTCAAACTGCAGACAAAGACATGCAATTATGACGAAAGCTAATTTCCAAAAGGCTTATTAATAAGAGTGACATAATGGTCTTATTCTTCCATTTATAAATCATATCTTTGTCAATTCTTAAATAGTCCAAACGATTTCAGAGACTTCAGATTTGACCAAAAATGGCCGACCTCTCAGACTGCACTACTTGGCAGTTTTCTTTGTGTTTGGCTTTTTCCTGATGTCTAAAACAAAAGAAAAAAACAGAAAGAACACACGCACGATTCTTATTATAAATATTTTAACACGGCTGAAAAATGGCTTTTCCTGTGTAATTAAATGTGCTGAAAGAAAGAAGTTTGACATTTAAAAACACACTGAACATGAAGTTTGTGTTAACAGACACAGTGAGCTGAGATCAATTCTTTGATCACCTTTTTAATACAGATTCTGTTCTGTTCTATACAATAACACATATTATAAATCATATACAATACTAATATTTCTCTATACACATGGTCATCGATGTAAAGTACAGTGTACACACATACAGTATTAACACAGTTTCACTTACATATATCGTCTCTTTACAGCAACTTTACAGCTCGATAAGAGTTTCTGTTTTTTTTTTTATATCACAATGGCTGATTTTCTGTCCGGCAGATGATTGTGGCCAAAGAAAGAGTTTTGGTTTTTTGTCTCTTTTTGAATAAAACCCATTTCAGACACTTTAGTATTTACATCCCTGAAAAAACGTACATGAATACACGAGAGTTATTGTCGTCTGTCTGGCTCACAAAGCGTGTAAAAGGGGTGAGGATGAATTGGAGGAGTTGGCCCAAAGCCCCAGGAGCGCTGCGAGTCTCCGGCCCGTACAAAGTTAAAAGTGTACTTTTATCTACGTGGTGACATAAATCTTTACCGACTGTAACACCCATAATACAACAGCTGATTGAGGGCTGGTTTATTGTTATTTTGGAAAATGAGACATGAAGCCCTGAGGAGTAAGAGACACACAGATAAAGTGTAACACGTCCAGGACTCCGTCTGTCTCTGCAGGTCATTCAAAACGCTGTCCCAAAAAAAAACACAAAAATAAAAAGCAGTCGCTCCGACGTCCCGAGCGACAGAAATCTAACACGAGGAAAGTGGGTTTTTATTTTTACGTGTCGGGATTTCTCAAGTTTAAGATGCTCGTTAACCTGCAGTGACTTCAAGAGACAGTTTTAATGACGTTTTCACAAAATATTGCCCTTAAATTTCAGACTATAAAACTGAAGTGATACAATTTTCAGTAGTATTACAGTGGCCTGTCATATACACATAGTTACAAATGCTCCTTATAATTAGCTTTTTTTAAATTTATACCCAGCAGCCTCCTCCTGTTAATCAGAAGATTAAGTCCCGCCCCCTCACAACAACTCAGTGTTCACCTTCTCTTCGTTCACATACTCGGGGTCATTGCTTTGCTCATGAGTTATTGCACATAATCATGGACACTCACACGTGCAAACACACAAACACAATCACACTTTTCCAAAAATGTATAAATAAAAAGTCATGCCTTTTAGCTGTAACTTGCACACATTCTCCTAAAACATGGTGCTTACCTGAAAATCAAATCTTTTTTTTTTTTTACTGGTAATTGTCATGTGAGTCTGTAAACTTTGAATCTGAATGCTTGCATTTATCCGCCATTAATTTGTCATACTGTTTTACAGTATGTGCAAACACGTTCGCTCTACGTCGACACGTCATTGTAAACATACAGCAGGACATTCAGCACCACGAGGATACACTAAAAAACTCAATTAAGGCATGAAACAAACAAGGGAAAGAAAGAGAAATATAGACTCCCGTTAGTATTTTTCTCACTGAGAATACCTGTGCAGGTAGATATCGGTGTGCTTTCACAGATAATATAAATCAGTGTGCATTGGGTGAATGTGTGCGTGTGTCTATCTGTGCATATGTACATGCACATGCAAGTTGAAAGTGCACGCAGGAGCTTTATTATACTGTATGCATTTTGCGGTTGTCTATCCACTGCCCCACACGTGGGTCGCACGCTTGTATTTTTTCATTAGGCACGGCTTTGATGCTGTCTTAATGCTTGGCTAGTGTTGCCATGGAGACACACCGGCCACCGTGTCAGTCAGGGAAAGTGGACTAAAAATGTACGGTGGGAGGAGAGCAGGCTGTAATTAGAGCCGTGGGCTCACCTGTCTGCACATCTGCATGGAGCCAGAGGCCGTGGGGTTCGTCCTGACCTTTGTAAACTAATTGCTTCTCGCTTTCCCCCTCGTACCGGTGCACGAAGAGACTCACCATCCATCTCTGTTAACCTGGTAACATACATACAATTTTTCGAACTCACACACACGCACACGCACACGCACACGCACTCGCACATGCCAGCCCACTGTGACGAGCAGCCTCATTCCCTCACCGCCTCCGTGAGGCATCGATCAGTGCCGTCGCTGGCCTCCACCCGGGTCTTGCGACTCTTTCTCTGGCCTCCTCCCTCCACCCACGAGTTATGAATAACCGTCCCCCCGCTGGGCGCCGGGTCCACCTGCAGAAGCGACACGACCCGCTTCTTAACGCGCGTTTTGAGGGCGCGGCGCAGTTTCTGCCGGGTGAAGGCGTAGAGCAGCGGGTGGAAGATGGTGGTCCCGTAAGCCATCGCCAAGAAGCAGAGACGCAGCCGCACCAGGCTGTCGCTGGGACCCATGCAGAGGATCAGGATGTTGACCGCGGACAGAGGGGCCCAGCAGCCCAGGAAGGTGGATATGATGATCAGGGACATTTTCAGGACGCGACGCTGGCGCTCCCGACGGTCCCTGTGCCGGCGCACCGCCCGCCTCAAGGCAATGATGGCAGAAACGGAGGCCTGTACTCCCACGGTGGAGGCGGGCAGCGGGGCGGTGGCGCGGGACTGAGCCGAGACCGAAGCTCGGGTTGGAGACGCGGGGGTCGCTGGTGTGGTGGCGACGGGGGTGGTGACAGCGGTGCTGACGGTCGTGACTGTCGCTCCGCTGTCAGACATCCCCTGGGGCATGGAGCAGAGCGGCGGGGGGGATGTCGGCGTGGGCGTGGGAGAGGGGATGAGCGGAGGGTGGCTCAGGTTCTGGTTTTGGTTCGAAGACACTACCTCTGCGGGCAGGCTGAGGTCCTTCCTCTTCCGCCTCCTGCAGCGTATCCTGCAGGTGGAGTCCTTCGCACGCGTGCTCCTCATCATGTGGGAGCCGATGCGGATGTTGAGCGCCTGCAGGATCTTGGAGTAGGTGAAAAACATGACGGCCGCGGCTATGAAGAAGCAGGGCACTTGGAGCAGCAGGTGGTAGTACATGGCCAGGCCTGTGTAGTACCCCTGTCCTCCCACGCACAGCAGAGTCCTGTTCTGCCACACGGGATGCAGGTGGTGTGACGAGGTCAGCGGCTGAGCGGAGGACGATACGGACGGAGACGCGGAGGTCAAGATGGGATTGAGTCCCGCGGTGAGCTCAGAGTCATTGTTCGGCCTCTCCGGCTCCTCATCCTCACCGTCCTCCCCCGACGAAGAGAAGAAGTCCCCCTCCAGGAAGGGCAGGAAGAAGACGGCCAGAGAGACCGCCCACACCGCTGCCAGGAGCATCGCGGCCCGCCGCGGGGTCAGCAGACGGCTGGCCGGACGCACCGAGATGTCGTACCGGTCCAAGCTGATCACCAGCACGTTGACCGCCGTGGCCACGCTGGTGAACGTGACGCAGGCCTCGTGAAAGCAGCAAAGCGTCGCCAGGCTGCCGACTCCGCTCCCGTTAGCCGGCACCAGGATCACGGCCACGGTCAGCGGCAGACACAGCACGCACACCAGGATGTCGAGCACGTGGAGGTTGACGGTGACCAGGTTGCTGACCGAATCCACCAGGTTGGACTGAGCGCAGTAGAGCACGAGCACGGTGAGGTTGCTGCTGAAGCCCAACACCAGCTCCAGCATGAGCACGGTGGTCAGAGACACCTGGAAGCCGAGCGGGTACGACGTGCTCCAGGCCTCCTCCGCGCCCGCCTCGCCGCCTCCATCCAGCAGGCTCAACCCCCGACCGTCGCTGGTCTCCAGGAGGTCGCGATAGCCTTCGGTCTCCATTGACGCCACAGCGGTCCTTCACGCATAGCAACGGCACCGCCCACCGCACACGACCATGTTCTACGTTTCCTTTTCCTCCGGCTCAGACGAGACAGCGATGAAGATGACGGCCTGATCTGTCGTTGATTCTAAGGAAGAAAAAACAACAGAAAAGAGACATAGAGTAGAAAGGCGACGAGGAAGACAAGAGGATGATCAAGCAGTTCAGCAGCCAGCCTGTCTCCTACTTATTCAAAAGTAACACGGTACGACAAGTACGAGTCAAACTTGTCAGATTTCACAAGTGAAAAGAAAGGAGGAGGTGGAAGGGATTCTGGCATCGCATACGTTATCTCAGGGTGCAGTTCAAGTTGCTGCTGATGACCCACGATGTCTCACCGCGCTCGGCGGTTAGACAACAACGTACTTCATCGAGACAACAGGCAACAGTTCAGAGAGGATTTGGAGCGGCGTTCCTCTGAGAGGACATTTGAAGGTTTGAGCGCATTAAGCAGGGACGAAAAGGATCCTTGAGCTGCACAGATTTTGACAAACCAACGCAGATTTCTTTTCTCTGCTTTGCTTACAGTTCTCATACGGCGCTGAGATTTCTGTTAGAAAGGCGTAACCTTCTGTGATGAGTGGGTGGATGCTTGATTCGTGCTTACACAACATACGTTATGTGGGTCAGAAACAAGAGCTCACAGGATAAAAGATGTGCAAATACACAGCAATCAGCTGCTAAGACGTCTCGGTGATTGACAGCCAACCTCGCGAAGACAATTCATGCCCGCGTCGATCCAATAATAGTCAAATCGTCCACGTTAAATCCCCCCGTCTCGTTTTTCTACAAGAGGTATAAAATTGTGAGCGTCTGCCTGTGGGAGCAGAAGTGGCCGGGACGTCGGCGGGCGGGCGGAGAGGCCGTGCGCTGCATGTCAACATAGCAGGCGCCCAACTGGGGGTGGCAGCAGTTAATACTTCTCACAGGGACACGTAATGAAGACGAATGGATCAATGATCCGCAGACAGCGCCACATAAACAATGCTATCAGAGGAAGAGCGGCTCCCCTGGCGTCTTCTCTCTCCTACATCCTTCACATCCCTCCTACTCGGTTCAGTTCACCGCCTGAGACGGACTGCTTAGCATGTAGAGCCTGTTATTCACGGCTGCCTGGATCTCGCATGTGAAGGAATCATACATGCATACTTAGTGATGTGCACAAAGAAACCAAACCCTTCCTGCAGGTGTGTCCTTTTGCTGCCGTCCACCTTTCTTCTGTCACAGCTCCCAACCTCTTGTTTGCCCTTTTTGTTTTATTTCCCCGTTTTTTCCTCCCATTTGTCACGTGGAAAGGACCCGCGGGCCTCGGCGTGAACAGTGGTCTATCTCAATGCACTAATGGGTTTCATGGGGTTTGCGGTGGTGCTAGAACATTGATTTAAAGCATCATTGATCTGCCAATTTAACAAGCCTGAGGCCAAGGAGCACATAAACACACTTCCTATCACATCCTCTCACCGGCGCAGGCAGTCTCATTTTGAGTTCTGCGCAAAGAAGTTCAATTCCTTTCTGTTGAAGAACTGCTTTTATTCTACGTCACGGTGTCCATCTTGTTCTTTTGGCGCCAGACGTGACCATATTTGGACGAGAGGGTGGAGCTGAGGACACGATGCCCCGCCCACTTATACGGCCAACATGACTGCACTAGAGACCTGTCAATCAAAGCAGGGCACCCCCCCCAAAAAAAAAAAATAAAAAAAAAAATATATACATCTATAGATCAGACGGGCATTTCGTCACCCAGGGCTTCTGCTTTAAAGTAACCCCCCAAAAAGGGGGTGAAGACGTTCCTGAAAGCCAAAGCTCCTGGATGTGCCGGTCTGCTCTATTGGAGGCCAAATATCTGATTATTTATGGAGGGAATTTAGTTAATGACAACATAACGACTCTTGGAAATAGTGACACGTTTTTGAATGGGAGTTAGAGGTTGTTCTTTTTTGGAGCCGGTCCCTAGTGGTCATCAGCGGTATTGCACTTTAAGGCACGACTGCATCGGCTCAGACCCAGAGGCTGCTTCCATCTTGTTTACCGTCTGTGTATTTCCCCCGTCCAGAAAAGAGTGTAAGACTATTGAACTGGCAGTAAAAAATGTGGCCTCTTGTTGAAAAAAATGACATCACGACCATGTGATTACCCCCGCGGGGTAAACAAATCTGAAAAAAACCAGTACGCTGTCATCAGGATCATCTGTGTTTGCCTGTGTTCAATATGGTAACGACACGGCGCTGCAGAGGATCACGGAGCGAAGGAACGCTTCCTGTTTCACAGTGAATCACTGAGGAAGCACACATGTCGATACTGCATTAACCGAGAAGGGTCTTCCAGCCCGTGTGAGGGTTGTTTGGAGCACTTTGGTAAATTAAGGTCAGAGGCACCGCCGTGTTTCATACGAGCAGCACGGCTGATTGACTAAAATTAAACAGTTTAACATGACAGTCAGCCGGATCTAAATTTTGCTCCTTACACACAACCGAAGTGAGTTTCTGACAGGAGTGAAATCAGCGCCGGTATTTCTGGTCGCCACTCAGTTGATCAGTCTCATGAAGCATCAGGCTGTCATCCGTTTCTCTGAACTCTCCTGCCAATAATTACGAGAGGTTGATTGCGCACTGGGAAGGCAACGAGCACGCCGAGTGGCTTTCAACGAGGGTAATTTATGCCTTTCTATGACAAAGGAACAATAAGCCACAATCAATTACGTAACATAAGAAGACTTGGCGCTCTGTGATGAACTGGTAAGAGTTACAAAGGAACACAGACAATAGGGTATGCGGTTGCCCTCCAGCGAGACAAAATGTCAGAAGTCCTTTATAAGAGCAGCTGTGACTCTGACCTGCAGGCAGAGGAAAGTCACAACACTCCAGTTTTCACAGGGACGGAGGGAAGAATCAAATTAAAACGTGCAGACACGGGGAGTGAACTTTACATCACTCGTATAATAATCAGCAGTGTTTTGGTCTCCGGGTGAGAAGGAAACACGCCGGTTCATTCAAGGTTGCACATCAATCTTGTGCAATGTGAAGTCGTGGTAACGGAGAGGGAAGCTGCAGAGACTTGACTGCACTGCAGTGTGTGAAACGATTGTTGTGCATTGTGTCGTTGTGGCACGTGTGGTGCTGCTGCAGAGGGAACCGTGGCAACGGAAAATAGCTGGAAACAAGGTGAACCGTTGGCTTGTGATTGACAGGTCAGACAGAAGTGGAAAAAGGGGGGCAAGGGAAGCTTAAGACATGTTATAAGCATGTTATATTAGGAAACAAACATGCATTACAATTGAAAAAGTCTTATGCTGTGTTTCATCAGAACACTACAAGTACCAGGATGATGCACTCAAAATGGTAAAAAAAAAAATGAAGTGGACACT
The DNA here is from genome assembly GCF_022577435.1 of Embiotoca jacksoni. NCBI lineage: Eukaryota > Metazoa > Chordata > Actinopteri > Embiotocidae > Embiotoca > Embiotoca jacksoni. Next base: position 1,802,901 of record NW_027185229.1, on the reverse strand, counting down.
TTCCACCCTAAACGGATGCCATCTTGGCTCCGTAGAGGAAGGGGCGGGGCCACCAATGTAAACAATTCAAATTCAAATTTCAAATTAGGTGTGAGGAAGCTGCAGCTGTTCCTGAACACAAAGTGTTTCTTCTCCACTGCTGCTTCTGGACAGAAGAATCAGTGTGTTAAACAGAAGACACAAAAACACATTGATTTCTGGGTAAAATAATTAAAGATGCAGATATTTTGGAGGGTGACGTGTTCACATGATGAGGTCATTTCCTGGCAGTGTGATTTGAAACAACACTACTCTGTTAAAAGTCCTGCACGACACAAGTTAGAGTCCTTTTGTGGAAGAGCGCTGTTTATTAGTGACTACAGGACGTCCGGCATCTGATGAATCCAATGTGAAGTGTGCATTTCATTAAAGCTGCAGATTGAGCATCATAGGACTGACTTCATATGTATTTAAATGTGTTTTTGGTCACCTCATGGACGCCCTGCCCTCCTCAGTTCTCCATCAAACAGCATAATTTGCAGTCTGAGCTGAAAGCTGGTAGATTCAGTTCACAAGCCAGTAAGTAAAACTGTCATCTGGAGATTTTGACTGAGGCTTTCCAGATGTTCTCATCACATCTGGTGTCTCATTTACTGTAGATTATGTGATTTGCTCCAAAACAACAAACCGACAGTGTCCCGGGTCAAACAATTTCCTGGACCCTGCTGTCGGGGGTTTTAGACGTGTCAGGAAGCTCGATGATGAGTCGTCACACCATCAGAGGGAAAATACTGAAGCAGATCCTGCTGTCGGCCGGAAAAAGTTCACTTTCTCATGTTCTTTTTTTTTTTTTACCATTTTCTCTTTTCTTGCAGCCTCGTATGCACCCTGCACACACACACACACACACACACACACACACACACACACACACACACGTAAACACAAGTCATCCATGTATTTAATTTGTACTCTTGACGACACATATCCTGCCAGAGGCTTAATTACTTTCCCTCAGCACAAAGACAAACAGGAAGCATGTTTTCAGGCCAGGCAGCAACTAAAACAACACAATGTGAGGTATTTCTGAGCATATTTGTTTGCTTGTCATTGTGAAACAACACACAGTATCACCACACTGAGAGTGGAAGTCAGAAGGAGAAGACGTCCAACAATATAAACGCTGCAGGTCGCACTAACATGAAAGGTGCATCGTCTTTTAAGAAAAGGAGCACTGATGTAAAAAGATGCAAAAAAAAGAAATGATAGTAAAAGTATAAACTGTTCTGGTTGCAGCTCGTCAGGGAGCTGATAAAATGCAAAAACATCAGAGTGCAGCAGCAGCTCAAAGGAAGTGAGGATAAAATGAAAGTTTTAAGTAAAAGGCAGAGCTGCAACTCTGTCCCTTATGTTGAGTCACACATGGTGGTTTTATATCATAACTATTCTCGTCTTTATTAAAAGAAGCTAATTTAAAGCCTGAGTCCACTCTTGAAGCACCATTCTACGTTTAACATACTAAGTACTGGGACACTCTAAATCTTTTTCTTGCATACTAAATATTATGATAGTATGGATACTGGAACACATATATATATATATATATATATATATATTTATGCAGTGACTGTGGGTCTGGTAATATAAGCATTAAAACCAGAGATTGAACCACGCAAACTCTTAAATACCACAAAAGCCTGCTATCATGTGCTTCCTGTAATCCTCCATCAGTTGAAAGAGGCACCCTTCACTCAACGGGGATCTGGACTTCAAGGCTGGTGCACCATTCTGATAAACACCACACACACACACACACACACACACACACACACACACACACACACACACACACACACACACACTTTCAAGGCACATCTGAAGCGGTCGTGCGATGGCGGCTGTCCGTCGAGCTGCCGCCCGACTCGCCTCTCCACCTGCTGCTGGTCAGCGGCCTGAGAGCACGCTTCCATTTTCACCTCAATCACGCTCGCTGCATATAAGATTTGTGACTGTACGCTAAATTCGGAGGTCTAAGCGACGCCTGTGACCTGCTCTGAAAGCCATACGTGCTCAAACTGCACATTTCTGAGGGAGTCATAACTCCTCGTAGGAGAAGATGCCTGTTAAGTCTGTATGCGGTGATTTCTCAGTGTTAGCAGGAGTCACTGTCGTCTGGTTTGTTGTTTGTTTGGATGATTTGAGTGATCATCCTGCTGTAGGTTAGATAATTAGAGCTTTAATGGTTATGGTTTATTATCTGCAGAGAAAACATTATCTTTTTCTTCTCTGATGGAGGTTTCCATATAAAACTGTCAGTATAAAATGGTTGGGTGAGAAATAAAGCTTTGCTCTTTGATTCTTTGGCACTGTCACCAAAAGTTGACATTTCGGGAAGAAAGAGGATCAGAGGAGAGAAAGGACAGAAGAGGACTGAAGGAGATGAAGAGGGAAAGCAAACAGGACGATGGCGCATGCAACACGCTGACTCATGGCCCGTCGTAGGTATTCCTGATGTCCGCAGTGAGACGATCGATCAAAGGCTTAATTTTCCCACTCAATTCATCCAGCAGCGCTAACAGCGAGCCGCCACCAGCTGGGCAGCAGCGTCCCTGGCAGCCTCCCAACAAAGCAGCCTGGACAGGCCGGCAGCACATCCAGCTCAGTGAGAGCAGCAGCACCCCCGACGATGTGATGTGAGTCTGATCAGACCAGGAGAACACACACACACACACACACACACACACACACACACACACACACACAATGATTATCCGTGTTCAAACCAACACGGCTTCTCTTGTGTGTTGTTGTGTGTTGTTCGGCCTCACTTTACGAAATGTAAAAAATGGGTTCTCATGAATTCTGCAACAGCTCGGCAAAGACATGCACGCTCACCATGTCGTCCACAATGTGTTGCTAACTGCCACCCGCCCACCCGCCCACATCTCCCCCCCGTATGCTCTCCACAGATACAGCCGAAGATGGATCGCTATCCGAGGTGAATGACACGTTATGTGTTTAAGAAACTGTTGAATCCCGTCCGCACTCGCACCCGAGACAAGTTAGGGAGAAAGAGATTGGAGGGGGGGGGGGGGGGGGGGGTAACAGGAGGTGAGATGAAAGCTCGGGGGAGTGATGGATGGGAGGGAGGCTCAGGGGTGTGCAGATGGATGCTGAGTTGTGTGCCTGCTGAAGTGGAATGTTTGTTCCCTGCTCACTACCTCCATCCATCTCTCTTCTGAAGAGCCCCAGCAGCGACGCCTCGCCTGCCCTCCTCACCATCCATCTTACAACACGCCTCTTTGCTGTTATACTGTACAATATCTCTCTGTAATCCCGCCAGACCATCTGCATATAAGACTATTCTGTGATTTTTAATATTAAACCGGTGCTTTCATAATGAAACGGTGCAAAAAAAAAAGAAACTCATGTTCAGTCACTTTACAATAAATCTACGACGAGTTTCTACCAGAACATCAATACAGAAGCTCCCAGGCATGTTAATTATGGCGGTGTGTAATCTATACGTACAGCTCTGTATAGGAATAAGACCATGATCCTATGACAGCTCTGGTCCACAGGGTGTGAGGCATCATTACCACATGACAGCGTGTCCAATAGATTTCATCTGGCTCCACCGTTCTTTAAAGACACTCCTCGTCATCCTCTTCCCAGCGATGACGTCCATCATTTTGCTATTACGCGCACTAACCCTTCAATGGGCGCCAATCAAGGCTGCCGTGCAATCAGGGCTCTTCAAAACAAGAAGAAATTGAAATCAAGTGAGACAGGTAGAAAAACGAGTCGAAGCAAATCGGAGACTGAAGAGTGTTTGGAGGCTCCATTCAACAGAAAAGCAGTGATTAGCAATAAAACAGGATAAAATAGAGAGATGTAGCAGCGTTCATTACGTTTGGATCATACCTGTAATTACTGACTCTTTCCTTACGTGGTCTGAAGGGATTGTTTGTGAATTAACTGTCATCGAACCGAAGTATTTACTTGGCACAACACAGCAGCAGTATCACGTCCTCTTCATCAGCAGTATCATGTCCTCTTCATCGAATTCGGAATAAAAACTCTGATCACATAATCAGGGTTCATCCAAACTGCAGCTGAGGCTTCGATTTTAAATTTTAATTCTGCATTCGAAGATCAAAAGCAACAGGATTTTCAGGGCTAATAAAAGAAGCTGTTAAGTTGCCTTGTGGAAAATCATCATCATCAACTTTGACCACTTTTTATTCCGTCTCTTCTTACAGGTGCAAAACTAAACTGATGGAGTATCGCAAACAATTTTTTTTCCAGAAAAGCAGCCGACATCAACGTCTCCAAGGAAAATAGCTTGCAAGATAATTATCATACAATAAACCTAAAAGCTGCATAATGTACAAAATAGTGCACATAAAAACAGAAACATCCCCCCACACACTGCTCACACCCGAGGGAGTGGAATTGTCTTGTGAACAAACAAAGTTTCTTTTAAATGTAATGTTTCTTACAAAAACACAATGTGTGTATCAGATGCAGTATGCCACGTGTATTTTCCAGCACTTGTTGGATCATTGCTGTGTTTCTTTTTGGATTTAGAGTTTCTAGATCAGTGGAAAGGTGTGAAAACATTTGCAAGGACATGTATGACGACGGCCTCATAGTTGGCCACGAGCACCTCTCATAAAAACACAGATGAATAGCACTACTATGGAGAATGCCATAATGAGGAAAATATGTGTAAAACGAATTGCTTTGAGAATCGAGCTCAAACTTCAAACAGCTCTGACAGCTCGCTTGACCAATCCTTGAGTTGACCAATCAAAGAAAAGTGTGCTTTTAGGAGTGAGGGCCTTAAAGAGACAGGAGCTAATACGGTTAGTTTCAGACCAAGGATGAACTGACGAGCTGCATAAAGGGCGATAACGAGATAAATAAAGATCGTTTTGAACTGTGAATTATGCAAAGCTGCTCTAGTAGAGTCCAGTAATGAAATAAAAAAAGACTAAACATTTGCATAATAGGTCTTCTTTAACAAGGCAACCCAGTGAAACTGTGAATGCCAAAGTGATATGGACAAAAAAACAAAAAAAAAATCAATTTAATCAGGCAAACTTCGTGGTGCTCACCTTCAGATTAAATTTAATCAGATGAGATCAGCGCCTATGAATGATTGAGCTGAAGAGAACTGAAGATAAAGAGGTCCAACAATGGAACAAAAAATATATTTGAGGACAAAAGAATAAGAGCAGTCGAGTAAATGGAAGAGATGAAAAGAAAAACAGGAACAGTGACGTCTAAACCAGGTTAAAATGATTACGCTATTTCCCTCTTGAGGGCAATTAGAGCTCAATTAATGCCATTTATCTCCTGCAGACAGGACTTCACTCGCCAAGAGGGGAGAGCATCACTGCAGGCGTCAACACTGTCACACCACAACGACAGACAGACACCTAACCTGAGGGACGAAACACCAACACACAGATTTACATGCATTTACACAAACCAAAAATCTCTGGGATTCATTTCCTTTTGCCATATGTGGAGGTTTTAAGATAAACCACGAGGAGGGGAAAAGTAAACGAGACACATGATGTTGTTTTCACGCACACTTTACGTCTGCCAGTTTACAGCCAATGCAGCAAATGTGTGAGCAGCATGAAAATGTACATGTGTAAATATATTAAAATCATATGCCAATAGGACTACGGCTGGTCATCATTCAGAAATAGTGATACCAGCAGTGAAACCTTCACGTTGATATAGATTACTGAATGATTATTTTTTTGGAAACCAATTCAATGAATCCATATTAAGAAAAAAGAACATTTAAATTACAGTACAAATCTTAAGTTTTCATGCAGTTTAGAGGGGGCGAGTGTAACCCACATTATTTCCAGTTCAGTCGTATTTATAACACGCCAAATCACAACGCAAGTTATTTCAGGGGATTTAACATTGCAAAGTTCTTACAACAGAACTTTACAACATTATACAACGGAACACAACAATTCAACAATTCCAGCGACTGGAGGAAAAACTCCCTTTTAAAATAAAGAAAAACCTCCAACAGAAGCAGACTCAGAGGTGGGCGGTCATCTGCCTCCACCAGTTGGGGTGAGGGGAGAGCAGAGACAGAAAAGACCAGCATAGCATGTAGGGCAATGAGCTCTTGAATTTGAATTGGATTTCATGCAGTTTAGAGGGGGAGAGTGTAATCCACATTATTTTCTGATCCAATTAACACGTTCCTCTCACATGCAAACTATCACTAGACGTTACAATTTACCGATGTTCCCTAAATGCCTCACAGATCCCCAGGTACTGCAGCTCATGCCACTCAGACAGGTGTGGGGCCAGATATTATTTTGAAAACAGTGAAAAAAGGCTTTTGAATGTAAGATTTACTGACTAAAGTGAGGTGATTTTCTTTTCTTTGGGCTGCTCACCCACGTCGAGGCTTCGAACGGTGATTGCTGTGGCTCACTGTCAGTGACGAGATTCACTTCTGTGTAAATGTAGCAAAGCGTTTGTGTTTTAAAATTAAAATGTAATTTTGTAGATCCGGCCCAGATTTCAAAATCAGGCACGTTTTCTTTCACCTGCATCGTTCTCTCTTCTCTTGAAAGTCCTTTTTGTCATGATCCACTCTGCTCTAAATAATGTACTGTTCCTTGCCCTCTCTATTTGCTCTTCATTTTGCTTTCACTATCATCCCACGTCATCTTTTTCCTCCAAGTACAGCTGAGATGAGCTTCACCTGTTTCCCTGCACTTAAGGAACACTGTTGTTGGGTATCAAGGGAATCAGTGTCTTTGTAGTTTCACACAGCGGATGTTGGTGCACTGAAAAGAAGCGCCCTCAGTAATCAATACATCTACGGGCGAGGCAGTTTCTGGTATTTATTAAGTTTTCACTTGTCTCTGTTTCACTATATCCGGGGCGGATTTTTATTTTGAACATTTAATGATTTTATGCTGGAACATCAAAAACTCACACGGGGGTTTAATCATTTGTTTCTGTTGCTCGGGTCAACCAGGCCAATTAAAACGGATGTGGCCGATCGAGTCAAAATATTGTGCGAATTAGGAAAATACAAATATAGACACTGTTTAATTCCCCTTTTGCTCTTAAATACAGCGACTACAAAGCCACATCCTTTACAGCAGTAAATGAGACGGTTTGTGACCGCAGAGTGACTCCAGACTTATAAACAGAAAACAGTCAGAGAATTTGAACTGTCAACGGTTATTTGTAATAGTCAAGATGCTGATATTTCTACTATATAAAAAAAAAAATCTTTAAACAAATGCATTTTGTTCAAAACATGCAAAACATACAGAACCTTTCCAGACACTTTTTAAGTGTATTAAGCGAAGCCCTTGCATAAACTTTGCATGCTTTTCTAACGCGCGTGCTGTCCTACAATGCCTCCAACAAGCCTCCAACCATTTGCCCCTCAGCGAGCGTAAATACGTCTCCTCAGTCAGCACGTCAGATCAGAGGTGCAAGACTCCGTTTCTCATTGTGCTACAACCAAATTTGACAGTTTCCCTCAGCTACGCTGCAGCATCCAGCAGGAGAACGACACGTTTGGTGGAATATTTGCCCACCAGAAGCATCAAAGCTTCTCTATAAATAAAACTCCAACACACAATGACCCATAAGCAAAGCAAACACGCAAGCTGCCACCCTGAGAGTGAATTGTAATGGGAAAACATTGGAACAATTGTCCCTTTGGGATTCATGCCAGAGGATTGTAAACAGGAAAGAGATAGAAGCACACGTCTCAAACAGGCACACGCGTGCACAAAACACAGGTATGATTGAACTCAGCTTTTAATCATGTTTGTAGCGAGTCTCATCAAAAAGTCCTCGTGTGCCACTTGATATCGTGACAGGCAGCGCTTTTTACCTGACGACAGATAATATCAGGAATCTCTGTCTGTCTGTTTGGCCTTCGCATATCTCGACAACCGTTCGACCCATCTGCTCTAAACTTGGTGGGTGTATTGTCGGGGACCAGACGGAGTGTACTGGCGAATCTGGTGCGATTTGGACACGCGACAGGTTTAATATCAATAAACTTGAATAAAAAAGCGAATGTTGTTCTGTGCAGCAGCGGGAGCGGAGTCGCCGCTGCAACCGCAGTTCCAGAGTCAAGCGTGTCTTCAGCAGCGAGCTGTTCTCAAGAAACAGGGTTCTCCTTACTATTATGGCACCTGGGCATCGATTTCAAGTGCTTCTTCGCAGCTTCTAAGCCGAATGAAGACAAAAAACTTCTCTGATTGGCGAAGAAGAGAGCCCAAGAGTGTGTGGAAAAAAAAAAAAAAGTGGTCCCAATAACAAGATGATGTCCTCTGGGTTATACAGCTACTTTAGAAAGTCCCCAGTCAACTGTTTACTAATTACATAACCAGACTTGCTAAGAAATAAGACTGCATCAGAGTTTGGAGTAAAATTGTATTAGTTGATACGTTTTTCAGGGCATATACTGCGTAGAGCTCGGTGTTACAAGTTCATACAATGAATTTGAGAACTCAAAGTAATTGAAAGTAGAATGCAATGTTTGAATTGCTTTATTAAATCCAATGCAATAATGCCAGAGAATTTAATAAGTGTTGCTGGGACACATGATTCATAAGTATTACGAGGGAATGCGAAAGCTAAGTGAGTAATATTAAAGTCTTCAAAGACTTTTGATGAATAAAAGGATGGCTGCCACATGGTAGAAATATCAGAACACTGCTGCAGATCCCAAGAATTTGGTGGACAATTGGTAATAAAAAGCGCTTTTCCTTTGTTTGAATAATCAATGAATGCCAACAGGCAGCAGTTTGACATTTTGAACTATTAGATAATATGTTGCTGTGCTGGTGCAGAGTTGTGAGAATCCCATTAAAGAAGACCACGATGTCACATCTCATCAACGGGAGAGAACTATTCAAAGTCTTGGACACTTTTCCACTTTCAGAGATGAAGAAACTAACAAAAAAGATCATGTACAGACTCCAAAACCATCAACATGTCCTCCAGGAATACAGAAACGTACGAGTACTGTTGTGCACATTCAGTATATCATGCAGGCTCAAATTTACATAAGCAGTTAGGCAGATGAAATGCAAACGCTATTAATATATATATTTCTATTACACAATCTTTCTAAAGAAGGTAAATAAATGCAGGAGTCCTGATAAACAGCCCTTTGAAACCCCGGTCTCATGGGATGAAGACAGCTGGAGACCAACTAATAATGTGCACTGTGAAATAATTCCATCTGATTATAAGATTTAAATGTGAGAACATTAGTTTGTGAACTGAGCCGTTGCTCCTCAGATGATCAAACGAGCCGCCTTAATGTGGAGCGTGGCGCATACATGTGACTGGAGCACATCAACAATCTGAACTGTAGCTGCCTGGAAAAACGGGAGACCTGGAGGATGGAAAATACTCTCAGCTCCTTATGGATCAAAACAAACCACTAACAATCCTGTTTTTTACCGCTTAAAAATATCTTACATTTTATTTATCCTCTGGCACAAGTCTGATTTTTACAAGACAAAAACACCAAACGGCCACGAACTGCTGAATGTTTTCTGTCCCGCTCATCGGTCACTAAAATACAAAGAAGCGATAGAAATCAGCAAGTCCTGTTTCCAGGCCCCTTTTTAAGTGCTGCTCTGACTCTGAGGTGATCTGCTATTGTTGCCTCTGGTCCGCAATCAAAACAGGTTTGGTGCGTCTTAAGAGCCCCACCATTTATTCCATCCTGCAGGAGACAGAATCCACCGGAAAGCCACAATCCTTCATATTCCCTGTACATGTTAACATCAAAATCACAAGACTTTGCTATTTGCCTATAATTAAAATAAAACGAGTCTCATGAGAGAAAGTGCCACAGACAAGTGTTAAACTTACCAGTTTGCTCAGTGGGAATTCCCTTTACATCCTACTGCAGGTGTCGGTGCGCTGCGCTCCTCCAGCACTGGACTCTGATTCACTCCAGCACTCTCCAGGACAGCCGGCCGTCAGCCAAAAACGTGACCAGAATATTGTGCCTCCGTTTTGTCATAAATATTACAGCGGGAGGGGGGTGGGGTGGGGTGGTGTGTGTGTGTGTGTGTGGGAGGGGGGAGAGGGGGGGAACTCCACGGATGCAGATCCGGAGCTGAGCAGCGGCTGCTGTCCGCTCACCAATCAGCTAATATTACACTGTTCTTTTGGCGTTTTTCTCGTAATTCCCCGCGCAGCACGGCGCGCTACACCTGTCAGCTCTTATGCCACAGACTTGTCGAGCATCCCACACACGGACCGGCCGAACCATGATCATGCGCCAACCGCTCGCTGGAGCGCAGTCGCTCCATTCCAGCGACCAATACGGTGGTCTGCTAGCGGAGGGGGGAGGGGGTGGGGGTGCGGGGGGTTGTTGGAAGGGGGAGGAGACAGGGATGCGGGAGGAGGAGTGGGGGGTGCTGGGGTGTGCGTGTGTGTGAGATGGGCAGCCTTCCACAAGGACGACCTGAGATTCCTCAAGGGTGAACGTGCCCCTGTAGTCATTCAAAGACATTTCCCAATTACTTGCGTCTCTCTCCCTCTCTCAAAACACATTAGGCACACTTCACCTGATCTCCCTCACTGGAAAACGACTGAATGCAGGCTTGACTTGATAATACCCCCCCATCCACGGAGGAGCAGGCTTTTGGAGGCTCTCTGTGCTCGCTGCTGCTGCTGCACACTCGGGGCTGTACAGTGAGTCCGCTCCGCTCGTGTTAGTCTGCATCTCCATGTGGTGGAGGATGAACTGCTTGAAGAACAAATTCATGAGCTTTGAAGCCATACATATATCACCTGGGATTACCATCTCATTGTGCATTCTTCCGTCTGCTGTCAGCTGCACGAACGCTCTGTCACGAGCCGTGTGCAGGGATCAAGGTCACGACTGAATATGTGACCTTGAGCAACACAATAGATAAAGTCCCAATCACTGCAGCTCTCGTGCATCATCATGTCCGTTGCAGACGGCTGCTTCAGCACTGTGCAGGGGAGCATGTGAGCTAATGTGCAGAAGGGGATTCAGATAAAAGGTGTGGAACACCTGGAGTCCCTGAGGAGAGCCGGGCCAGCTGATGTCAGACGCTCATGAACTCCCGCTGAGGAATGTGTGCTAAAATCGGAAAACTCCACCATTGCCGTTAAAGAAAAACTGACTTTTAAATCTTCCCAGAACATTTTACACCTGCATCTGAAACTTTAATGTTTGACCCCGTATGCTAACAAGCAGATGGTGGAATAATTTCTGTTTAACCTTGAACACAGAAACATTTAAAAACTGAATCAAATGGACGTAGACCCCCCGCAGATCCATTCAACAACCCAAATGTTTTTTTGAAACTAATCTTGACTGAAAATTATTCTTTGCTAAATCAGTGCACTCAAATTAACATGACCTGACCAGCTGCTGTGCAGCAAACTGAAGCTCCGTGTTGAAGTGAGTGTGACTGCACAGGACTCAGATTTTAGGATGACAGCTGAACGAACTGTAAAGACTTCGGGTGATTCTTCCAAACGCCTCCTGTTCTCAGTTTTATTTTGCCATCATGTTTCCTCTGCAGCTCACCTTTCTCCTCTCACTGCAACACACATTTTACAGGACATCGAGGTCACCGTGTGAGCCTGCAGCTGCATCTTTTTATTTTTTTTAACCCCACTGACAAACACAAACACTGCAGATTGCCCTTGCTACCGATCTGAGTGTCTTGTGAAAACAGTCACATACAAATGCAAAGCTAGCCAGAGATTAGGAGCATCTGCCAAACACCCACAGACCATATGCCTGTGTCACTTTGCCAAGAAGAAATAAAAACCATTTAAACGTACATACACAACACTTGAAAGCAACTAGAAATACTCATCATGTCAAAGGGACCAGAGAATACAGCAGGTTCTTATTCTGCAGCTCATACAGACAGATGGAAGCACCAACAGTTTGCACAATATGAATGAAAATCTGCTCATATTAATATTTCCAGGGTCTTCTGGCAGTTCTCTTTTGATAAATTCCTTATATATTTTCTATTTTAATGGACCCAACTTCTCCTGCATCTCCTCTGTGCACTCCATCAGCCCGTCCACTTTACTGATTTCCAATATTTCCCACAATTCCCTTCAAGAGCACCAGAAGGGGCATGAAGTTGCAGAGCACCCGGCTTCCTGTCGACAAACTCAAAACACGTGTGATTTAGTCTGCAGAGACTTTGTAGTTTATAACTCTTCTTCTGAGGATTTCCTTCTTTATTGCTGTTAAATGTCATGAAGTTTAAAAATAATTATTTTTATTCAAAGAGGTGATATAAAAAAGTGATTTTCTCTGATCTGTTAGTCCTGTGAAATTTTTGAGCAATGAGAACAACATGCTTGTGAGTTTTAGTTGTGAGTCTGTAGAGCCTGAAGTGTCTCCAGACCGAATCTACATGATGTAGGGATGTAGCCGCTGATGCAGTGACCTCCTGGTTTCAAACCCGGGGAAGACATTTTCCCTACAGCCATCAATAAAAAAAACAAATCACTTCTTCTCTCTGTGGCTTTATTTTTTATTTACAAGCTACTGAATGTAAACCATCGGCAGTGAGCTCACGTTTCCATAGCGATGGGGTAATGAAACATTTATTGGAGCGATCATATTCGCTGGTGTCTGGGTTTATTGTCGCCTCTGCGTTGTCGGATTATTGAGGACATCCCCGTGTCCTGTCTGACTGGCAGCGAGGACGTCGGTGTCTCCATCTCCGTCTCCGTCTGTCTAATAAAGCCTCGTGACCCCGGGACAACCTCTAGTAGACCGGGACACAAGTTGAGACCCGCTGGGCTTCGATGACCGGTCAGAACCACAACACGTATTTTAGAACCCTCAAAAACAGCAAAATAACTGATGTTGTTCAACAAGTAGTTCCGACCAAGAAAGTCCCTAGAAAGTATCACTCCGCCACCTCGATGGCAACATCGTAACTCTCCGCGCTGGATCAAAGACCAGCAGGCTACAATGTAATTATTCAGTTATGCTGTATTGAAGCTGAATAATATTTCATTAGATAAAAACATTCTTGTGAATTTTGGAAATGCTTCTATATTTTTTGTCAATGATTTTTTCTACTTTTGGTCTGGAGAATTTTTAGCCTGTTAGATTTGGGTTGAGTTTGAATCATTGTGTGTCTGCAGTACTAAATAATAACATGAAAGCACACCTTCTTGTGTAATATTGCTTCATTATATTGTGTTATTTATATGTCAAGCAGATTTAAATGCCAAGTTAAGGGGATTATGATATCTGTTTTAGTTGTGTAGGTTAGTTTTGCATTAGGAAAAGTTTTACCTCGATGGGACATCGTATAAAGAGTCAGAGGACTTCATTTTCTTATAAAGCGCTGCGTGTAATAGACACGCTTGTTCATAGAAGAAAAACGTGCAGTAGCTACGCTTGGTGGGAGACGAACACGTTTTGCTTCAGTGGACAGGCGTGTCTATTACACGCTTTGCCGTGATACTAGGTTGATTTAGAGCGTGTAAATGTGTGCAAAATGTCATAACAATGTATCTGAGTGAGGATGTTTCCAGGCTGTTGTCATTCTTGATTATATAATGTAAAATTAATAATATAAATTCTGCCTATTGTTATTTTTTTCCCCGTTATTGTCATGTAAAACAGACAATTATCTTCTCCTAACTTTCAAAAAGTGGACATTTTAAGATGTTACAACAGAGCTCATTATGTTGAAATGTATTGAGAATATAAATTGTGTGGAGACAGCTTGAATATGACAGAAACATGCTGTGGACACAAGCTTACAGTACAGCTGACCTTATTACAGTCAGGCAGTAAAGACGGCTCTGCTGGAGAGCCACATAAAACCGAGATGGTGCAAATTAAAATGTCACAGTGTCTCACCACGCTGCCGTGACTCAGCTACACTTCCTGCTCAAATGAAAGGCCCTCGAATTTAAGAGGGGAGATTGAACATAGACCTGAGAGGAGAGAAAGCAATAAAAACCCAGGGTGAACAAAGCAAGTTCGCATTCACTGGATTCCTGCGTGATACAGCAGAGCGGAGCGACGCTCTGTGATGCAGACGAGCGCAGAAATAAGGTGAAGAGTTGAGACAATATTCATACGAGAGAAAATTAACCATCTGATAACTGTGAAGGAGGAAGAAGCTCCTGAAAGGAAAGACTTGACAAAATGACCTTGAGCTGTGGTTTCAGTGGTGAGCCGGGGGCACACGGCAGACAGAGAGGATTATGGGTGAGGTGGAGCGACAAAGACAGACAATGGAGAGAACTGAGGAGAGAGAGAGAGGGAGCAGAACGGGGAAAGACAAAAAAAAACCCAGCAGCTATTTGATCCGAGTCCAGCCAATTACAGTCCTGCATTATGAATGAAGGGGAACAAATTTACCTTTCAGGAGGGGAAGCCGGGTGCGGGGAGGCGGCGCGCTAAAGGCCACCTCTGAAGCGGTTCTGTATGAGCTCATGGTGTCCTGCCTACGGAGGGGGTCGACTGACAGCTTGATTTACCCTCTCATTAGTGAACACAGGAAGCCGCCCCGGACCTGCACAGTGGGACGGCTATAGACTGCATACGACCACACGTCCGCGTGATCCACGGCGGCCGGGTCACTCTCGTTCAGCTGGTGTTTGGAGGAACGGTAAACTCTCATCTTCCCGAATGCTGCGTGCCCACTGTGAGTTCACTGGCAGCTGCTTTTCAAATAAGTCTAATGGGCTGTGAAATTTGTTTTTATCTTTGCACGCAATACGGTAACAGAACAATTCAGGACTGTTGAGTGTCCCCAAAGGCCGGGGGTTTGGAAAATGCATTTTCACTGAAAATTACATACAGAGCAGCCATTATAAAAATGCTCAGATCCAGAATTTACATAATGCTTGAGTTAAGAAATGAAACCCTTGAAGAGCGGTCACACAGCAGGTTTCAGAAAGAGGTTAAACATGCCTCCCCCTCCTCTGAGTGGATGGTATTTTAGTCTGGCGTGCGCCGGTCGACACACAGGTGTCTGCATGACTACGCTTTCACCTGTGCTCCCGCAGTCAAATTCACTTAAGACTTGTGTGCTCTGATCGAACCGCAAAGGGACTGTGTGATGGATGGGAGACGAGCCGTGCACTGACCTGTCACTTCAGCCCTTCCTCTGCGCTCTGCTCTCCCTCTGCAGCATCTCACATCCACGCTGCTGTCTTCATCTCCTGTTCCTCATCCATGTGTACGACCTGTCACCCCCCCCCCCCCCCGCAGCCTCACCTGCATGTTTAAGCCTGATAATGGCTTTTGATCGTCATCTCCATCATCTCATACAAGCTGCGGCCACTAAACTATCTATGTTTGCCTCTTTTTTTTTTCTTTGCACCGGCGCCTCAGGGTGGCGTTTGATTCGGAGTGAAGATATTACTTGAAGCCTGCCAGATATAATGTGCGAACAGGAGCGAAGGAGCCCCGGAGCCCAGTAATCCAAACTGATACATCCTCTCAGACGGCTCCTGTAGATCCGTCCACACACACCGGGAAGAAAACATCTCCTCTCTCACCTGACGAGTCCTCCTCCACCTCCAGATTCTCTGCATCTGGAAGCTTTACTTTAGACAAACCTCGATGCATCAATAGGTAATTACTTAGAGAAGCTGTACGTGAGGTCGATTAGAGGCAGAGACCGGAAAAGTCATCCAGGTAACGATCCCACGGGTCCGAAGCAACAGCACGATTTGAGTGATTAAAGGGCTGCAGAACTAAATAACTGTTAGGATGTAGAGGTGAGGGGGAACGAGCAAAAGCTGCAGGACCCAAAATAAACCTGCAGGTGTGAGCTGCAGGAGGATCACAGCGACAGCGACGTCTGGCAGCTCGAGTCCTGAGGGGGGTCAGAGGTCAAACACACTGCGCCCACAAGCTGAGAGACCCGGCTGACAGCGCCGGTGACACAGACTCACCGAGGCGGGGAACGCTTGTGAAATTACAGGACGGTTTCACAGTTTGTTTAAGATGCCGTGAGGTGAACGCAGCGTTACAGTGTTTTAAAACACACCTTAAAGAAAAACAGTGATGGCTCGGGTTAAAAAAGGTTGCAACGGCTATAATTAGTCACTAAATAAACGCAGCGCCTGTCCTGAGTGACTCAAATCAAACACACTCATTGTGTTCCGTGCTAGCAGCAACACGCTGAACACTACAATCTTCACCGTGAACCCTCCAGCTGCGACTTCACTTGTGAATTTTTACCTTCAGTGAAGCGTGCACGATCGTTCTGCTGCAAAACTTTAACTCCACTACGAGTCTGTCTCACTGCGCTCCCCAAAGTTTCAGAGATGCTGAACGGACTGGTTTCTATTTTGCACAGAGGAAGTCTGACAGAATGAAGTTCAGACACATTCAGGAGAGGACCATCTAACTTTTAAAAGTAAATATGTTTATTTCTGTTTCCCCATCGCTGCTCCGGATCTTTGAAAGCTTCCTGAAACTCCGACTGGAGCCTCGAACAATTTGTTGCACTGAAAACTGGACATTTTTTGATGTTTGTGTCTGACTCAAATAAAAACGTATAGCCAGAGGGTTCATGCTGCAGGAACAAACTGAGTCCATCTCGCCGTGCTGCCACGCCACATTATCGGGGGATAGGTCTGGGTGTTGCACCGGTTCCAAATAAACAGGTGCCAAGTGCCCTGCAGGATCTCATCTTATTGCCATCTCCCCAACTGTCCAAATAACTAACAATTTCCAGCACTCTCTGCTTCCTAGTCAGCTGCAAAATTATAGATGACAGATTTGCTTGGAGTCAAGAGAGGGAAGTGGATCACTGGAGGGGGGGAAGATTGAAGGGGAGGGGCGAGAGAGGAGCGGATAGAAAAAACCTTCTGAGGCCGCCGGTGGTTTGAAGATAAACTGAGATGGAGAACGGAGCTTCTGAATGACAGCGAGCAGAGATGAGAAATGACATATTCTAATCTAGGCTCAAACACCCGAGGTATCCCACGAGAGCCTTCTGATAATGCTGAGGCATCGTGACACTCAGGTGGCCTCTGCTCATCACCGCCATAATGAAGAGAATATGCTAATAGCTGACTCATCTGCTGGAGGCAAAATTAAAGAAAGTAAACAACACTTTGGCTGCTGTGTGTTTGTGTGGAGGAAGACGGACAGGAGAGGAGACAACGTGAGAAAGATTCAGCTGTACATTATCACTCGCTCCATTCAAAATCTCAAATGAAACACAGCTGATCCTGTTTGACCTTTACTTTACAATTTTAAAGGTCTTTTTTAGTGGCTTGAAACACATCATTCAGCACAAATCAGCCATGCATAAAAATCTGGACTTAAAACATGAGCGGAGCAGCGATAAGATCGTGTGCAGCACCCCATTTCTAATTGATACCGCACTCTGTGTGAAAAAGAAAAGTTGTCAGTGCAGCCAGGAGCACGGAGAGATTAACCCAAACGCTCAGATCAATAGGCTGAATAAACGCTGACACCTGCACAACTGTGAGAGCCCTTGAGTGAAAGACTTACCGGACAGAGAAAGAACTTCTGATGTCAACAAGCCTCAGCAGATGAAGTGGATAACACAGAGGGGGAAGGGAGGGGGAGGAGGGGGCTGCAGGAAAACAGCACACACAGGCTTTACAGTAATCCCACAAGTGCATGCTTTGTGTATTTATTTGTGTTTCATTTCTCTCCTGACACTCCTGGATGGATGAGCAGCGGGCCGGCGAGGAGGACGGATATAAAGATATAAGGGATGTGTATCATATGCTAATACGACTGAGAGGGTAAAAAGTGAGATTGAGCACATATCTGGCATGTTTCATTGCTATAGCAACAGCCTTTGTACTTGTGGAGGGAAGTGGGTGGCAGAAAAGAGCGAGAGTGAGAGGAGTGATGGAGAGAGAGAAGAGAGAGGGAGGAAGACTTTGGCTGTGTTTCTCTCTCTCTCTCTTGGCGAGGTTTCTACCCATGCAGCTTCCTGCCAGCCCCGGACCCTCGGGCTTCAAACACAAGGTCACCGAAGAGGAAAAATGAACAACTCCTAAATGTGTTTCTGCATACTTCTCCTGTCCAAGAGATGATGGGAGAGCAGTTGAGGCTCACGCAAGACAGGGGGCGCCACCGGCGTCCTCCAGAAGCACCAGCAGGAGGCTCATGGAGGATCAGGAAATACCCTTGAAGGGTCACGGATTAAAAACCCCAAAACAAGACAGCCATTCAATCCTTACTGGGTTTCATTTGCAGGAACAATCGTCCCCAAAAAATACTTCTCGACACACTCGAACAATTCATACGAACGGACTGCATAATATTTTACATGCGAAGCCTCGTAATCACAATAAAACTCCGTCTTTGAGTTTTTATTTGAGTTTTTTGCTGCTGTTTTGGTTGAAATGACGTCACAGTGGAGCACGTAGAACGCAGCAGGCACTTCGTTCATATCACAATACAGTTCAGTAGTATCCAGCGTTCACACACACATTAGCGTAAATCTGTGAAGGACAACCTTGAGTCATGAAATCAGAGTGTGTGTGTGTGTGTGTGTGTGTGTGTGTGTGTGTGTGTGTGTGTGTGTGTGTGTGTGTGTGTGTTTGTGTTCACAGAGAGCCCTCAGGACCCTTAAAGGTAGCATAGTGAATATGAAATTAGTTGAGGTTATTAAAGCTCCCCCTTGTCTCATAAGGCCCCCCCCCCCCCCCCCACACACACACACCCCCACCACCCCCACCCCTCTTAGACACAGACACGCAGCGGCCGTCTTCACATGTCCCTTCAAAGACTTGTGAGGCGGCTCTAAAGGCTTCGCTGCCTCGTGTACGACTGGTGAAATCAGTGATGGCTGCTATTATTAGGACATGTGAAATGTATCTGGAGCACACGACTCATGATGAAATACATGTGTGTGTGTGTGTGTGTGTTTGTGTGAGCAGTGAAATCCACACACACACACACACACACACACACACACACACACACACACACACACAGAGAAACCCACTGAGGAAACTAAACATAAAGTAGACAAGAGAAATTGAGCAGATTGAAGGGAAAGCAAGGAAGCAGGACTTTTTATAGCAGAAATACAGCGTGACATAAAAACCACCCACCTGATGTTGCGCTGGTCCACCTCGTGCCTCCTAAACAGATCCGCACTATGGAGACATGGACGCCAAAAAAAAACTTGAGTGACTCCTGTGTTATCAGATTCAAGACTTTATTGTCATAAGTGTAAATTCTTACTCTGAAATCCTTCCGTTCTGACACCTTCTCTTCCTGGATCCGTGGGTCTGGTCTCCAGTGGAGGTTGTTTCCAGTAGCAGCAGCTAATGGGCGTAGACCGTGGGTAGAAACTATAGGAGCAGCCTTCAACCAGCAGTCAGCCTTGACGATCATATGATGGATGTTTTGTGCCAAAACTCACAGAGCAGTTGACAACAGAGACCCCCCCCCCAACACCTCCCTCCCCGTTTGAGAGGAGTCCAATACCACGTTGGTGGACGACAGCTGCAGACTAGATGTTGTTCTTGCTCCAGCTATAATTCATCAATATTTGCCAGTGATGCTACAACTGTTCCTTCATCGAGCGCTACGACTGCCATCACTGTTGGAACTACATTTTAAAACAAACGCTTGGCTTCGACCATAAACTGGATATAAAATTGTTCGTAGCTTCAGGTCTCTAAAATAGTTCTGATCCAGAAGTGTCTTCGGCTGCAATACCAGCGAGTGCCACTAGAGGTCGGCTCCAAAAAGCCTCCGGCTCCATAGACTCCCATTCAACTTCTCTCATCAAATCCAAAGTGAATAAAATGTGTCCATCAGTTATCTCGGTGTTGTTAGCTAAAGTCACTCCTTCTTATTAGTTTTCTGGAGGTCCATCTGAAAATAATCCCTCATTCATTAGAAAAGAAGATTCAAGAAGACCTGTTTTTGGGGGCGTGTCTGTTTGATTGACAGGCCTGTGGTGCAGTCAGGTTACAGCTATCGGTGGGCGGGACGTAGTATCGTCAGGTTTCCAATCAGATCGGTCAGATCCATCGCTGGCTCCTCCCCTAGCTCATCCGAATATGGTCACTTCCTGGTCAGAAGCAGGTTATATTCGAGATAACAGCTCAAAACTAATAAAAGCAGCGCCAACTGACCAATCAGTTCTCTTGGCAAAATGTCATCACCAATCGTTGAATATTAAGCTCACATCCTTACGTTTACCTTTTTTCCCTGCTCCAACAACAACTTCAAAAACTGACTTCACATTTTGACACGTGGTTTTGATTTTGCGGCTGATTGCAAGTTAAATTCATAAAATCTGACACGACAGCGTCGGTCAGCCCTAAAACAGTTTATTACGAGTCACCCTGGATGATGAAGCTTTAATGTTTCAGATTCAGCTGTAATATCGTAGAGTGGCTTATTGTATTTAACTGCACAAAATAACCCAGATGTAAGATTCCTGGTCCACTTTAAGCATAGTAATCTTTTAGAGAATCTATTTTATTCAGAAGTAATCCCAACGGTGCTTGTTTGAAGTATTTACATGTTATGCTACAGTAATACTGAAGCAATATATATGATAATTCAACATGCTATAGGGCTCATTCTGCACAATGCGTGCTATTATTTTTGATACTGTAAGTTCATTTTGATGATAATTCCTCTGTATTTGAAGGTTATACATATAAATGAGCTCAATTCAAGATGTTACCAAAAGAGTTCCCACAGTTCTGATTGGACCGATCGACCAGATGAATCTCTTCATATGTCACAGTATGAAGAGCTTTTAGATCTGGTGTCTGGTGAGACGTTCACGCTCTGGTCAGATGAATCTTTGGCATCCTTTTATGGTAGAACATGTGCACCATGAGACTTCCCGCTAACTTCAAATTTAGCCCAATGCTAACTTGAAAGAGGATAAAATAACTCCATCATAAGGCTCCTCGAGACTTTCTGCCTCTTATCAGATTAAATGGATCAAATTCTGATAGTGAAATGATTCATTTGAAGGGAGTTGTGATGCCTTGTGTGTTATTAGTCAACCATTTTCCCTCCATTTTACAGCTACAACAGTAGTGATGGAGTTGGTTGTGACGTTAGCGTGTGTTGACAGGACTTTTGGGATTTCTGAGTTGTGCACTGCAGGTTTCAGATCTCCAAACTTTTACTTGTAATGGCATATTTTCATATTGTAATATTAATACTTTTACTTCAGTAAAATCTGTGTACAGCAGGGTTCTCCAACCCGCCGCTCACAAACTACCAGTAGCTCGCTAAGTGTTTCCAAGTAGCTTGCTGAAGGCTCAAACAATATTACTACTGTATTTAGTATGTCATAAAAAGATTTAGTATGTCCCAGTACATAATATGTTAAATGTAGTATGCCTAAAATACCAGGATGTTCTACTACGTCTGGTCGTATTGCAGGTCAGCATGCTGCTCTGGCTGTTCTGACCCACAATCCTTTGCAGCAGAAGATAGGTCACATCGACTGAACCGCAGACAGAGTTGGTGGCGCTGATGCAGGATGTACCAGCGACTCGTTACAACGGGACAATAAATCTGAGCTCAAAGTGTTCAAAGGAAACGGTTCTTAGGTTTTGATGAAGAAAAGACTTGACTTTTCTGCACAGAGTGGAAACACCAACTGTAAGGCAGGAAATATCCCCTAACTTCAGTGTTTGACCTCTATTGGTCTGAGAGCAAATCCCTGCAGCAAGCTTCAAAAACATTGTGGAAAGCCTTCCCAGAAAATGTCTGTGTGGTCAGAGAAAATGCCAACCTTATGACTCATAAAAAAAAAAAATCACTCGTCTCGATGATGACATTTAAGTATGACACTGAAGCGGTGTTGGCTTTGTCCATTCTCTGAGTCCATTCCCACTAATTCATCTTTACATCCATAATCAGTGGCGGTGAGTCACAAGTGTGTCCTCACCAAAGTGTGCAGCATTTGCGAAAGCTGTCACACAGCTTCTGCCAACACACATAAGCCTTCAGCACAAGGAGGAGCTGATGGAGAGAACTTCTGAAACCGAGTCAGGCGGAGGAGGAGTCGACGAAGCTGTGTGGGACCAGTCGAGGTGTGATGGAGCTGATATGGAGTCTTGAAACGGGGGAAATCAACCGAGGGCAGACAGCACGGAAAAAACCAAGGGAGGAGGAGTCACGGCCAACAAGCAGAAAATCTGCTAATTAATCAAATCTGCTGATGAAATTAGAACCTCTAATCAGTCAGTCACACACACGAGCACACAGAGGGAGACACACATAGTGGATTTCTTTGATTGGAAATATGATATTATTGTGTGTAAATGAACAGAAACAGATCAGAGCGAGAAGAACAATGTCGACAATATTAAATCAAACTGACACATTATCAGACTTCCTGTTAATAAGACGGTCGCATGTTCAAAAGCTACATGTGGGTTTTTTTGTGTTTGAGTGTTTTAAAGTTCACCGTTTTTTGGTTTTTTTAGAGATTAATAATACACTAACTTAGTTTTTATTCAAACATTTGGTTTATTTGAAATGCTTATTAAACATGTTCCATATTACTACAGAAACAGAAAGCTTTGTACCACACACAAACACGAGCTTTCAACACACAGTATAAAAATACCTTTAAAAAATAGCACCTTTTCTCTGGCAGGTAAACATGCAGTCATGAACAGGAACACAACTTCCCCCCCAAAATACAAACATTATGTACAAAATATTGGCAGAATATTGTGCTTGATTCTTCATATTTAATATAAATGATAATCCAGAATAATGACGTGATATATATTTTTGTGCTTGCATAGTTATTTTTGTGTAAAGAAGCGTGAGATGTTTATTTTAGGAATCCAGGGTTCTCATTCATCTTTTGTGTAGCAGCATCAGGAAACTTGCAGTTAATTTCAACTGTGTTGAAAAAGAAGTCGATAGTAGGAGACCATGTTATTAAAAACTCCCAATGTGCAGCACATTAAGAAAACAGCTGTCACAGAACTTAAAACTCTTGTATTTATATAAATGTCTCTAGATTTATCTAATCTATTGTGTTAGCACATGATACGTAATGTTAGTGATCTTTAGAGGAAGCTTAAAAAACACTTTAAAATAGGGGGTAAAATATACGTTATGCTGTTTAAACATTCAGCCGTTTAGATCATGTTTGGATTTTGGGTTAATTTTAGATGAATTCAGCAATCATGCTGCAGAGTTTTGTTTTTCATCAAAGCTGATTCTTTTGTCTTTTCCATAGCAACGATAACATTTTGAGTGTCATGAAATTAAAAATACGATAAAAGGAGACCCTGAACTGTTGAGCAGCTATAATCCTATGAGGCAATAATAGGACCACATTTCATTTTCAAAACTCCAGAAACTGGTCTCCTCAGTTCCCAAACGTTTACAGAGTGTTTGTTAAAAGAAGAGATGATGCAGCACAGTGGTGAACTTTTTTGAAAACGGGGTTGTAAATAAACTTTAGTATTTGGAGTCATTTGCTTATCAAACTGACTAAAAGGAACGATATCATCGAAACAAAGCTGAAAAATGCTGAGTCAAGATATCTTTACTTCATGCAGGTGACTCTTTTGTTTCTATGTTGAGGAACACTACAGTAAGATTAAACATCCTCATTTGGCACAATTTGATTATATATTTCCAAACCTGCAACAAAATTATAAGCAAATCTATAAAGTTGCACTTTTTGTTTTACACAGCATCGCTGTAATAACCAGCTCAGTGAGTCCATTTGTAGTTTGTCCTGTTATTTAACACAAAGTTCTGTTAATTCAGTCTTATCTTTTGTTCTTCTTTGCAAAGGCAACTTTCATGTGTTCAGTTATTATTTTATTTGTGTATTTTCTTTTAGATTTGTTCACTAGTCTTAAAACTTGACTCTTTAATCTGCGTACTAGTACTTAGTTCTTTTATTGGTACGCCACAGAAACTGATTTGAATACTTTGGTAAATTTAAACTGGGAAAATCAGGATAAAGCCTGAAAAAAAAGCAGCAAAGCTATTCTTGTTCAGTGTGCAAATGTTAAAACTGTTTTTTTTTGTTTGTGAAGAAAAGTATTTTTTGACCATACAAACACTTTTGCATATTTTTTTCTTAAGGTATTGGTGTGATACCTCCTCTCAGAGCGATAAAGTTTGGTTGGGTTTAAAGAAAAAATAAATAAACAAAAACAAACAACACCACTGGAATTTGAAAAAAAATATTGATCTATAAAAGCTATATTTAACTCCTGTTAACAATCCCGTGGCCACAATCATCGTTCGGTCTTCAGGGGATGAGAACCTGCACAACACATCATCCGTTAGTCTGCATACATCAAACACCTGAATTACACTTCTGTGTGTGTGTGTGTGTGTGTGTGTGTTTTCTTTGTGTACCTTCGGTCCCCCCGAGGCAGACCTCCTCACACTCCTCCAGGTGGAGGAAGCGATTGTCGTTTCCTTCACAGCCGCTGTAGATGAACGGCCTGCAGGCCTCAACCTGACTGTTAAAGTACCAGCGCAGAGTGTAGCGTCCGCAGCTCCCCTCCTCCATCGGCAGCAGGCAGCGTTCTGCTGGAGCTGCAGCGCACACACACACACACACACACACACACACACACACACACACACACACACACACACACACACACACACACACACACACACACACACAGGTGAGCAGTGTGTATGCATACACACAAAGACAAAGAGAAAAGGGCAACAGGCAGAGCAGCAGTGAGAAGCAACAGAGATCTAAAATAAGCACTCAAACCAGCGTCTTCATTTCAATATGTTTCGATGCAGAGCAGCACATCAGCACTTTCTCTTTCTCTGTTAGGTGGCAGGATGCATGCATGTCTTTAATACTACAACATAACAATAATAAATTCATATGTGTAACAACAGCAGAACAGCCAACGCAGCCTGAGACATTCAGAGCGACACCAGGCAGGACAGCAGAATGAACCCTGAACACATCCCAGAACAGGTGAGCCGGTTTACCTTCCCCTTCGACTCCCCGCGCCGACCTGACTGATCTCGACTTGACCGCTCTGACGGGCGTAACTTTGACTGCTTTCTGAACACCGACCCTCGCTGCTTTCTGAACGTCAGCGCTCGCTGATTTCTTTCTTTCGACTCTGACTGTTTTCTCAGATTCCTTTTTGTCAACCTCACCTGTCGACGCACACAGACACGAAACATCCACGCAAACAGCAGAGATACAATAAATAAAGAAAAGAGCAGAGAGAGACATTAACATAATAAGAGGGGATAAAGATGGTCACTCTACACTTTCAAAATAAAAGCTCTCCGAGTCAGGATGGTGTGTGCTTAAAGCAGGCTGTGAGAGAAACAATCTAAGAATCATGAAATGAGCACAAAGTGAAACACAGACACAACATGAGACGCTCCACAAGTGGAGGGAGCGAGGGGAGATCGTCCACTCGCTAATCGGTCCAGTTGATAGCGTCGATCTCTCGGACAGGTTCAAAACATAAGACTGCACATTTGGTCGAACCTTCTGCGAGCTACTCAGAAACAGGTAACGAGCGACGTGTTGGTTTACAGCAATGATAAGTTTCAATTAAAGAACACACACAGGTTTTCTTCTCATTTGACATGAGACCAGGCTGTGCGACTTCACTTCTTCACTGCATGAAACACGGTATGAAACACAAAGTACCGTCACTCTGGTTGGCAGACGGACTGAAGTAGAGCAGCTCGTCCCGCGGGTCGTCGTAGGCCTCGATGGAGTAGACGTGCTCGTAGTCCGGGTCGTTGGTGTTGACCACCACACGCAGCTCTCGCCCTGAAAGAAGAGCAGGTTAAAACATCCTCCACTTCAATCTGAATCTATGAAGATGTTAATCGTCGGTGGGACACAAATGGAGTTCTCCGTTTTCTTGATGAGAAAACCACCCAATACTCAGAGCTCTCCAAACGCAGCAGCACCAGTTAGACCTGTGAGAGGGACGGGAACACAGACAGGAAACACTCACCCTCCTCCTCACCCTTCAGTACCAGCTGTTGCTCTGGTGCAGGCCGAGCCCTGATCGCGGGCTGGGACCGAGTGATTGGGCCCGAACCTGAGAGAGCCAGATAGGACAGAGAGCACACACGGGGACACCGACAGAGCGAAGGTGGGGTTCAGAGAGCGACGGGGGGAGGGGCCAGGTAGGTGTTAGACAGGAGGGAAGGGAAAGGAAAATGATGAACAAGAAGAACTTTCTGGTAGGAAAACATTCAGACAACAACACCCCCGAAGCACCACGGACATCCTTCCACCCCTCCAACACAGACACCAGTGAAAAGGATCCTCCAGGTTTTGGTGAGACTGATCCACGAGGGATCGTCTTCCAGAAACCGGCTGCAATCCTTTACAGACTCAAGTCACGGCCGTTCAGACTTGTGTCAATCGAGTCAAACATTTTTTAACTCGACTCGGAGTAAAAATCTGTGATTCGACTGAAGCTGTTAATGAGTTGTTTATTATGAAGCATGAAACGGTTTGAGGTAATAATTCATAAATTAAACATGAGTGAAATGCTGCTTTGGCCTCATTCTCCGTGATGCTGCATATTTATCAGCAGGCTGCCTCGCCATCCTTCATATCATGCCGCGCCAACGGATGCTCACGTGGTCTCGAATCGATTAACACCTCATCACTTCATGCTTTGGGGAAGTTGATCATTTTGAGGGTCTTTATTTTATTAATTTCATATGTTCTTTTTTATTTATCTCCATTGCAATTATACTTAATTGGTGTCTAAAATAATCTCCACTCTGGACCGCTGCATGAGGCTAACGTTGTCCTTCTTTAGGCACAATCTAAGGCACATTCCTTCAAATACAGCTTCAATGTATGAGAAAAAAAATGTCTTATAAGGTTAAGGTGACCCTACAGTTGCCATAGCAACCCTGGACAGATAGATAAGATGTACCAAAGCCTCGGGATATGTAGAATACTCACTCGTAGAACAAAGTGTCTGTTATGGCTGTTAAATTCAGGTGCAGAGAGGAATCCTCGACATGCCGTTAACTAGTGATGACCAGTATTTGTTATTCCTACTCTCCTTAACCGAGATTCATTAAATACTTTTTTGTGAGACATCAGTGTTTCCTGAAACTTGTTCCACCATGAGGAGGATTCCAAACAACAAAGACTGATAAGTGCCGCGTCTGTTTGACGAGATCATACAGAAACTGTGTTTTGTTTTAATATTTTTTAATTCCTGAATAACGCCTAGATCAAGGGTCTCCAACCTTTGTTCCTCTGAGAGCTACTTCGACAAAATCAAAGTGTCAGAGCTCCTCACGTTGAGTAACATTTATTCACATAGCTGAGCTCCACCCAAACCAGCTGAATCAGCTTCTTTTATGTGAACAATAACAAACTGATACTCAACGCACATTTTGTATCACGACAGCTTAAATTCAACAGCATGCGCATGTTTTTTTCTGTGTGCTTTTCATTTGAAAAGTCGGGGTGTGACTTTGCTCTCAGTCACTCAGTGACAGGCACTCTTCATGGCTCCGCCCCCCTGCTGTTGCTGTCCAGCTGCAAATGTTGTATTTATGTTATTTAGCTCATTTCTGAGCAGCCGTTTGTTGTCCTCTGATATCTGTGTCTCGCTGAGGGTGGAGCTTAAACCTCTGCTGCACAGACACAAGGTGGAGGGAGGGAGTGAGCGGAGATCGTCCACTCGTTAATCCATCCCGTTGATAGTGTCGTTCTCTCGGACAAATTAAAAAAATAAACAAATACATGAAAAATGAATATTGTTCAAACTTTCAGCGATCTACTCAGAAACCGGTAACGAGCTACAGGTTGGAGACGTCTGATCTGGAGTCTGGGAGCGTCGACTGTTCATTACCATTTACGCAGATTTCCTGGGGGATCTCTTAAAGCTCAGGAAGCATGTGCCATACAAACCTCCCAGTAGTAATTTATATGCGTGTTAAACCACATTGCAGCTCACCTGATTTCTCTCCTTTTCTGCGTATTGCAATGTATGAAGATCAGGTTAAATAAAAGAGTGAGGTCAGTGGTCGGTTCGTAAAGTTCAAATGGTGTTAGAGATCAAAATCGGGATTAAATCTTAGTAAGACGTTCTTAGTATGCTGGAAATAGTCTTATTTCAGAGTAATAAAATCTGTGTTGAGTCTTTGTCCACTGAGGAAGGAGATTCTGGGATTCTTCTGGCCTCAGAGATGAAGGCGTTGACCAGTAGGGGAAAAACTTTTTGCTTTAATAATCTCTAACTTTTCCACCCCTAATATAAAAGAGAGCATGAGGTGCTGCACCAGTGTGCGCTGAGACAGGATGTGTGTGCACGTCCTTGAAACGTATCGCCACAGACTCTGCAGCAGCATATGTGCTGTAGTACACTGCTGTGACTCATGCAAAATCACAGCCCGTCTGTCCAGCTCTCTCTTTCTGCTGCAGCTGAACGGCTCACTCACCTCCACACGCTGAGGACCGGACAGATGGACAGGAAGCCGGCACAAAGAGAGGGAATAATAAAAGGTCAGTGAGGAGTCATGGCATCGCTGCAGCTTCTCTGTCATTGTATACCTCCAAAGCGTTTGTCTGAGGTTGTGATTACCATCTGAAGTTGAATTTAAGGACAACACTGTTAGAAATTAGGAATCCAAGCTGCATTAGAAAACTCACCACAGTGCTGAGTCATCTCGGAGCGAACGTAGTCTCTGACCTCATCCTCCTGAATTCAGAAACAAAGAAGGGACTCGCTTACGAACACAGCGCTGCGATCAAGTCAATGTGTGTGTGTGTGTGTGTGTGTGTGTGTGTGTGTGTGTGTGTGTGTGTGTGTGTGTGTGTGTGTGTGTGTGTGTGTCTGTCTGTGTGTGTGTGTGTGTGTGTCTGTCTGTGTGTGTGCACCATTTGGTGTCTTGAGATCGAGCCCTGCGGTAGGGATCAAGCACTGACCGTCATGCCCGGTTCTCCTCTGTCTCCCTTGGCTCCATCTGGGCCCAGCACTCCCTGCAACGTGGACAGGTATTAGGACACATGCGACCTGCAGAGAGGCTCGCAGCTCATGAATTCATCAGACTGAGACCAGGTGTGACATCATTTCACAGACAAAGTGGTGTAAGGTTAAAGCAGAAACTTATAGAGACGCTGTTTTATACACATCCGAATACTGAATTGGCTATTAGATTATTAAAATTGTCTTTGTATGAGATCCCTATGAGGCTTTAATCATATGTTGTGTAATTTTACACCTCTTGGTCCATAGAAATTGAAATGTCAAAGCATTAAAGGAAGAAAATTGTTTGGCATATTGAGGGATGTCATTCAGTGCCACAGCAGCCCAACTTGTGGCCAGCGGGTCATGTTTGGCACGAACTCATTCTTAGTCTCCTTATTCTTAAATGCTGTCAGAACCTAACTATTAAGACAAAAATGAAATTTTCGGCAGAAAAAAAGTACATAATATGAGTTTCAATGCAGTGTACATCACAAGGCAGTTCAGCTTTACCGTTAAATGGCCTACGATTTATTCACAACTACATCACTGACTTTGAGCTGCCAGTCAGGACGAGAGATCGACGCTGTGACCCACCGACAAGAAAACATTTAGAAAAAAATGCCAGGACAAATGTTGGACAATAATTTCTGCAAAATAATGACGTTTCTATTACGCAGATTAAAGAGGAGTGTTTTAATTATTCTGAAATGTTATATTAGAATGATAATATTTCTGTAACGTATACCACGTTTTAATGAAATACAATTTCACGTAACATAAACATGTATTTTTGGCCCACAGCCCTCCATCCAGATTCATTTTTGGCACTTCGCCAAAATGCTTTCCATGAAGGAAACTGCAATTTTTTGACCTCAACAAGGTTCTGATCAAAGATGGTGGCCAGGTGAGACAGGTGAGACACTGACCTGCTCTCCACGCTCCCCTGGGATCCCGGGGATCCCACGTGGACCGGGCATGGCGGGACCAATCGGACCTCTCTCTCCCTGATACAACAAGCAAAACCACATTAGAACATACAGAACATCGAGAGCGGTGTGAACCATCAGAACATCGTCCCACCGGCTCCGCTTAAATAATCTCTGATACAAAGATAACAGTTTATGTTTTGCACGTTATTTACACAGAGCCTTTAATTTCCCCTTTATATTCTCATACAGTACTCCTGTTATACGTCCTCTATCATATCATAAGTTCACGGGTTTTGTCTTATTTTAAATTCATTGCTTTTTAATCTTCTCATCAGATCAGCAGGCTGCATCAGAGGGAAATATCTGTATGTTCGTAGGCTGGAAAATAAGGATGAATTAAGAGAGTGACTCGGTCTGAAAAAAAAGGTGCATCTCTCAAAGGAACCTGACGCAGCCCTGCTCTCCTGTCAACGGCTTTATTTTCCTGATGATGAAGCAGACAAGCCAGTCAAACACGGGGCCCATCAAACTGTCAATCATCATGAAGCAATACACAGCAATCAGAAGAGTCAGGTGAAGAAGAAAGAGGCGAACAAAGCAGCGACCGAGCAACAAAAAGGAAATACAAAAAGGCTTTTTATAGAAATTTTACATCATACTTATGTCAAAACTGTCAAAAGTTTCATCCTCGTTGCCATGACGTCACTCAGACGCCCGAGTGTCGCTAGCTCACCATCAAATCTCTGCAGTCAGAATTGATGCAGCTGCTGCAAAGTGTGAAATTTAAAATCATCAAACTGAAGTAACGATAGTCACCTTTTGTCCCTGGAGCCCCTCGGGGCCTTTAGCACCAGCTGGTCCTTGTGTTCCAGTCAAGCCGGAGGCCCCATCCACTCCTTGGGGACCTGGAGGGCCAGGGACACCTGGTGGCCCCTGCATGAAGCACAGAGACGGTTAACACATGTTATTAGTTCATGTTTCCTGATGTTACAGTGATGATGGTGAAAATGCAGGTTGGGTACAACATGTATGAGAATATTCTAATTTTAGATTTTTACGTATATATTTGAGGCAATAAGTGCTTCAAATACTCATATCCTTTTTACTCATACTTCGGTGAACACTAAAAAAGCCACAGTTGAGTGGAATTACTTTTTGTTATAAAATTTTGTATTTTCTTTATCTTCTGGGTAAAATTGCAAAACAAATAATAACTACTCAAAATAACCTAATATTCACCTGGGAATCTCCTTAAGTAACTGTGGAGAGGAGGAGCTGAGAACTGAGTTCTCCCTGTATGCTGATAACACAATGCTCTATGTTTTAAAACCCACATGTTGTCTTTTTTCTTGAGATTTTTGGTCAGTTTTCTCAATATAAATTAAATGTACACAAAAGTGAGGTAATTCCTTATTGACATAATAGTTCCTAATTAAACAGGAGGGACTGAAGTTACATTATCTCAGCAGGCTCTGAGAGCTACTTTGACAAAATGAAAGTGTCCACGAGCTTCTCGTGTAGTCCTCTAATTCTATTTTCTCTTATTTACTCCATCGTAAATAAGTTTGTTTTTTACTAAAGTGACTTTTCTTTGAATTTCTGCAGGGTTGATAACTTCACTTCACTTACAGGCCACTCTTTAAGCCCTTGGATGTTTTCTTCACCTCCCATCTGTTGACTAAAGAGACTGTTTCTCTGCTTCCCTGACTTAATATAAGAAGTAGATTTCAAGGCCCAATTCCAAAATCCTCACCGATCCCTAAACCCTCACAGACTTAATTGACATCACGGCTGTTGTTTGAGTGTTTAAGTTCATGAGGGCTGAAATGGTATAAAAAGGCAAAATGGGACACTTTTTAGGGAGCTGAACTGTTTTTGTCACTGTTTTTTTATTGGTACTATTATGATATATGTGTATTTCTTGTGGTGAGCTGGGATAATGACGTACCTTTATTGTAAAACTACAAAAAATAGAAAGAAGCTGAAATTAGTGACTCACCCTTTCACCTTTCTCTCCCTGAGCTCCTTTGGGTCCTGCAAGTCCATCAAAGCCACGGTCACCCTAAAGCCATGAAAAAAATTTGTTCACACTTTGCATTTGGACAATTTTCAGACAAAAGATAGAAAAAAGAAAAAAACAATTTCGACATCACATACCTTGGGACCAACTAGTCCCTCTTTTCCGGTGGTCCCCAGGGCTCCAGGAGGTCCAACGTCTCCCTGGAGAAACACAGAAAGCAACTCACTTGATGATCCGTTGTAGAAGAAGCACAAATGGACAGATTACACACCAAATAATGCCTGTTTTCATACCTGTTCACCTTTTCTCCCAGGGAGCCCTGATCGTCCATGAACACCAGCATCTCCCTGAACGTACACACAGACATTAATTTACTCATACAAGACAGATAGAGCAATACACAAGGACAAAGTGACCATTTCATACAAACGGCTGGTTGTTAACATGCTTTGTTTACGCTTTATATGTGAAGAATAAAAACCCGACAGTATAAAAACCGCAGCAGTTATAAAATTCTGACGAATCAACTTATTATTTTTATGCCTATTTCCATCCTTCTTCCTCCCACCGATTCCTTTTACCCTCTCGCTGCCTCACCTTTTCTCCTCGGGGTCCATCGCCTCCACAAACTCCTTTGGGTCCTCGATCACCCTGGAAACACAAACATTCATTACTGACAGACACAAAAAGGCGTGTGATTGCTGGAATGGAAGAAATGCAGCGTGCCTGCCGGTTGGAGAGCCCATCCATACAAACTGTTCTTTTAACTTCCACTTGTAGACACTAGTAGGAACATTAGACACGTTGTTGTTTTTACACTCTGTGCAGCAAGTTACCGTCGCTGAAGGAGATGACGCAGAATCGGACGCTTTTATTCTGCTGATAACAGCTCTTCAGACGGTAATAGCAAGTAAAAAGCAAGATAAGTGGGTCTCAGAAGGAGCTGATGACATCAGCCCCCGTAAACCTGCACACATGAATGTCCTTTCACACTGCTATAATTATCAGACATGGAAGATGGATGAACAGACACATGTTTTTTACTTTTCTTTCAAACTTTTGTGGCTGCTAGTGAATCATTAAGTTTAATAACAGAGTTATTAAAGTATGACAACAAAAGACAATGTACAAGGGTTCACAGCTGGTACAGAGCGTTAAGAAACACATTTTAATATTAGACAGGAAGAACAACGTGAAACTGACCTTCATATCTGTACTAAACTATGTAAAGATCCTGTGCTTCCACTCTGATTTTAAACAACTTGATGCAGTTGGACTCTGTGTTTCATTATATACAAAATAAGATATTATTTTTGTTTACAAATACCTCCTAATAAAACCATCAGTAAGTCAGAACCCCAAACCAGAACCAAGGACCAGATAACTCGTGATAGTTATTCCCACCGATGAACGCTGGACTTGGAAATACTGCCTCTCAGTAAGAATTAACTTAATTTGCTTTAGACGCAGTCAGAAGGTCAAACTCAGCACGCAGCTGTAAGCCTTTTTTTTTTTTTTTTTTTTGCCTCCGCACTGGTGATAGTCATTACTGGAGGCATTATGTATTTGGGTTGTTCGTCCGTCCGTCCGTCCCATTCCCGTAAACAAAATATCTCAAGAGTGCCTTCAGAGAATTTCTTGAAATCTGGAACAAATGTTCACTTGGTCCAAAGGATGAAGTGATTCGATTTTGGGAATCAAAGGTAAAAGGTCAGTGTTACTTCACGGTGACCAATTCTTCCACAATATTTCAGGAAATGTCTTCAAATTTGGTAACAACGTTCTCTTAACCTCAAGGACAACCGACAAAATTCGAGATCACTGTGACCTCACATCCATTTCCTATCGTGATTTCCTTCAGGAAATATCTTCACATGTGGCCACTTGGATTTATACAACTGTGAGGCGATAATCGTAGTTTCATATGTTTCAGATTCTGGAATAAATTCACTTTGACTCAAGGATGAACTGGTTAGATGTTGAACGATCGAAGTCAACAAGCGAATAGAAGAGATGGAGAAGCCTTTCTGAAATCCTTCATAAATCCAAGTGAAAGTTTTTTTTTTGCTGTCTTCTTTCTCCTGCTGCACTCAGGTTTCAGAGATTACATGATTGTATGAAGGTTATGATAAAAATAATAATAATGTCTGAACTTTGATTGGTTAAGAGATCCAAATATAATTTAAATGACTAAACAAAGTGAAAGGAAATGCGAAGCCTATCAGGGTGAGAAAAATCCCAGTTTTTAGATGTTAATAATCATATTATTGGGTTGAACAGCTCTTAGTCTGCAAGTAGTAATCCTTGGCAATCATATCAATATGATGTCATTATTGTGACTGTCGTCACCCAACACTGTAAACCGCACAGTGAACAGACACTCAGAAATACCTTGATTCCTCTCAGTCCGAGGACACCGATCTCTCCTTTGTCCCCTTTAAATCCTGCCAGTCCATTAATTCCAGGTAAACCCTGGAAAGCAATTAAAAAGAAGAAATCATCCCTCCTTCCATCCACTAAACAGAAATCCACACACACAACAGGAAGTTGCTTTATGTGTTAGGAAGCAGAACCACAGACCAATTCTCCCGGGACTCCAGGTTGGCCTGCTTCTCCCTGCAGAGACGAAACACTAATTAAAGAGGTGAAATCACCACCTGAACCGACGACTGACTGGATTATTTTTTAAACTACTTTAATCCCAATTATTATCCTCCATGAACTACAGCTCTCACCTTCTGCCCTCCAGGACCACGAGCACCCGGGAACCCAGTGGATCCTCGTTCTCCTGGTTCTCCTCTCAGACCCTGATGTCAAACACACACAGAAATATGGAAATTTTGAATCTGTAACATCAATACAATCACATTTTATCCAGGTTTTTGGTTACCTGAATATCAAAATATAATTTAAATGGACCTTTTTCAGGTTGCATTATAGCTGATTTAAATTAATGACCGATAAATGATATATTCTATCAATAATTTCACATTTTATGTCTTTTTTGAGCTAAAACAATCAACAACATCTTCAATAATCTGCTATAAACATTATTGCGAGCCAGAAATGTCAAATATTTCCCGGTTTTAGCTTCTCAGATGTAACAAATCTTTCATCTGTTTCATATCACTGATATTTTGCTCTCTTTGCATTTTGGATTGTTGGTCTGATGAAATCAGATATTTGACTTTGGGTTTTTGCACATTCTAATATTTTATGAACCAAATATTTATTGCATTAATTTGAAATTGAAATAAAATGACCTGCTCTCCTGATGGACCCTCTTGACCTTTCAACCCTTTTTCTCCTTGGACACCTTTGGGTCCTCTGTCCCCCTGAATAAAATAGACAAAAACAGAAACAGTCAGATCAAAAGTAAATGTTTAATATACAGTAAACAGCGTGGTGCGTTCACTGACCGTTTCTCCTTTGTTTCCATTTACTCCAGGAGTTCCTCCCACCAGCACCGTGTCGCCCTGTGAGTGACAGTACAGCTGTAAACATCTGCTTTCACCACACAAAAAAAAGCATCAACACACAATGTTTTCTTGTGTTTTCTTTTCTTATCACTTTCTTCTTTGTGCTTTTTAATATCACAGCTTATTAACATTGTGTGTATTCATATATTCCTCCTGCTCTCAGCTGAATGAATCTCGTGAAAGAGCTCCTTCTAAACAACATTATGTTTTATTTTCTGTCTCCGCCGTCTTTACAAACAAACAAACAAACACAGAAGAAAAGCGTGAGCGATAGCGGATCTTGGTAGATATTAAAATGCGCACACACACCTTCTCTCCTTTGTCACCTTGCAGCCCGCCGTCGCCCTGAAAAAAAAACAAAAAGAGAGATTGTGAGTAAAGCATTTCATTCAAGCCTGTCAATCTAATTCTCAACTTTACCCGAGACGAACGCTCGGGGGACGAAGACGACATGATGACACGCAAAAATAGGACTGGAAGTATTCACCTTCTCTCCTCGACCACCACGAATCCCTGTAGGGCCCTGATACACACACACACACACACACACACACACACACACACACACACACACACACACACACACACACACACACACACACACACACACACATTATACATGGTGACAAAATGAAACGAGACAATGCACTTGAGTTGTGCTTTTTGCCGAGACGATAAA
Source organism: Embiotoca jacksoni (assembly GCF_022577435.1). Lineage (NCBI taxonomy): Eukaryota > Metazoa > Chordata > Actinopteri > Embiotocidae > Embiotoca > Embiotoca jacksoni. The sequence continues at coordinate 1,766,805 of NW_027185229.1, read as the reverse complement.
ATATTATGAAATTACAATAATATTATAAAAATAAATAATGAGCTCATGTAGACCAAATTTCTGTTGATCGTTCTTTAAAATCAGAGAACAGGAAAGACTAGTTGAAGGATTCATTTACATCAGAGGTCTCCAACTTTTTTTTCCATCTGAGAGCTCCTCATGTTTAGTAACATTTATTCACACAGCTGAGCTCCACCCGTTTTATGTAAAAAATAACAAACTGATGCTCAACACAGTTTGTATCATGACAGCTTCAATTTACAGCATGTGCATGTTTTCTTTCTGTATGTCGATAAGTAAGTCCATGTGTAGGAAACCCTGCATATTGTTTGAACCTGCAGTGAGACACTCAGAACCGTTTAACGATCGACTGGAAGTTAACGAGTGACGTGTTGGAAACCTCTGATTTACAGTCTAAAACACACAGCGAGTCCTCGTGAGAACTCCTCTTCGACAACAGGGTTTTCCTTCAGACAGACCATCTCCTGGTTTAAAAAATAACTTGAAAGTGCTCCTGAAAGCTTCGGTGTAAAGACTCTCTGCTGGTGTAATTTTTCTCCTGTGTTTGATAAAAGAGGAAATACTCGATAATTACCGTCGGCCCTCTCTCCCCGTCCAAACCAGCCCGACCCTCCTCGCCCTGAAACATCACAGACCAAAGAAGAAAACACACCAGCGTTACTTTCCATCCTACTGAAGGTACATTTCTACTCCATCCCAACAGCAGTGTGGTGAAACGGACGTCTTACTCTGGTTCCTGGATCTCCTCTCTCTCCTCTGGGACCGGGGACGCCGACACCAACTTCCCCCTGGCAACAGAAATAATATCTATAAAAAAAACAACATTAACATTTATACAGCTGGACAGAAATACAGTGTGTCGGTGTGTAGTCACCTTGTCCCCTCTGATCCCGTTCGTACCAGGAGAGCCCTGAAAATCAAAACATCCATCAATGATTGTCTCTGCGTCTCATTCAGATCTATTAATAATACGAGAGCAACATTTAAAGCCACTGAAAGGAGGAATCGGTTTTACAGTTTGTCCAATAACCAGCTAAAGGTGCAGTACATCGGCAGCCAGGTTTGTACAGAGGCTCCCAGGAGAACCGAGCAACATATGCGAGTGTAATAAGAACAGAAACTCACCGCCTGTCCTGGAGGTCCAGAAGGACCCGGAGGTCCAACATTTCCTGCACGCCCTGCGAATCCTTGGAGACCCTGAAAATGAGACCGCCGTATTTTAGCAGAGTGATAAAGTTTAAAAGCATGCAGTTTGTTATAATGAGCTCCACCAACCCGGTCCCCAGGCGGTCCAGGGGGTCCAGGTTGTCCGTTCTCTCCTCTCAGACCAGCCTGCCCAGCGTCCCCTGACTTTCCCAGCGGCCCCGGAGGACCAGCTGGACCAGGGAGCCCCGGATCCCCCTGAAACACAATCACAGATCCGATAGACTCTACACACACACTATGTGATTAGAGAGATAAAAATAAAATGCTGCAACACATGCTGGTACAAACCTTCAGACCTTGCGGCCCCACACGACCAGCAGGACCGAGCAGTCCGATGCCCTTCTCCCCCTGAAACACAGTTTTTTGTCATTCCTGTCACACTGGATTTGGTTTGATTTTAGACTTAATAATAAAAACACTTGACAAAAGCTTACCTTATCTCCTTTTGGTCCCGGAGAGCCCTGCGCCCCCTGCATGAAAATCAAATCAACGGAGTGAAAAGAAGAATTACTGTTGATTTCTGAACCAAAAACAATAAGAAACAAATGGAAAAAGAACAGAAGAATATGACTCATTGAGCAAACACAGATTTGGCAGCTTGTTTAAAAAGTGCTTCATAATTTTAATCCCCTCAGACATCACTTTAACGTTCATTATTGTGGTGAAGACACGTTCCATCGGTGTTGACAGGTTTAACCTCAGGGACGACAAATAATTAAAACCTCCAGAGTCAACGCTGAAACTTTAAGAAACTTTCATCTCACTGCGACAGAAAATCATCTGAATGAAGCAGGATTAAATAATTGGACTGACTTGGAATAAATCAATTTAACAAAAAGGATTCTTATTTAATAAATATAATCGTTTAGATCTTGATAAATTTCCTGTACGTCCGTATGAAACCTAGATAACAGAAAGATGTTAACTGGGTTTATGTACGTACTAAACGTTTGTTGATGCTGTACCATCACGGATTTTATTTGTTCTTATGCATCTCATGTCTTTTCTATATTTTTAAATGTTCCTTTTTTATCTGGTTTTATGTCAAACACTGCATGTAATTCTCTTGCAAAAACATGTGACAACATGCAACATCGATCTCTAACTATAAAAAACAAAGAGTGATGACTTACGTCTTCTCCAGGGTCTCCTGATTCACCGGACACTCCCTGGTATGAAGACAGATAAAACCTCATCAACATGTGATTCTTACATCACGTATGTGTGCTTCTCTGCAACGTGACGGTACTCACTCTCTCTCCTTTGACACCACCAGCACCTTTGTCTCCCCTGCTTCCCTGAACGACATGCAGTCATACAACTTTAATGAAAAAGCACTTAACATTTTCAGTCAGTCCTGCGTCAACCGGCACATAGATCAGACTCACCTTTTCGCCAGGTGGACCTTGCTCCCCTGCTGCGCCCGGCAGTGTTTGACCAGGAAGACCCTGCATCAATCAGAACAGGAGAGAACTGTCAGCTGCACTCAGCAACTCACTTCTACTATCAGAGAAGACAAATGACTACTGCAACGTTACGGCCAATAACAGCGGCTCACCCGGTCTCCTTTGGGTCCTGGGGGTCCCGCCACCGCCTGAGAGAGTGAAGAAAAATGGAGGAAATCATCGTTATTTCCACTGCAACACTGTACAAGTTGATAAAAAAAACAAAACTAAATGGAGATGGGTACTTAAAAGCCTGTATTGAGTATCATATCAGCCTAACCATTTTCCTTTCTTGCCTATAGGCAATTTAGAATCATTAATTAACCCAACGAGTCAACGTTTGTAAAAAATATACTAAACTTTACTTGCAACGGTCTTACAAACACTTGTTTAAGAGACTCAAGTCTTCAGTGAATAATATGCCTATTAAATTATATTATATCCATTTTTGAAAGAAACATAAAGTGCCATTTCTGTTCTTGGTGTTCGAACATTTTTCTGCCCTGTTGACCTTGAGGACACCAAAAAAGGCTTGAAGCTGCATTTGAGAAAGTTTTAAACATGTCTGTGTGTGACTGTGTACAAGTATTACTAATGTTGAGGAGACAGCAACTCCTAATATAAATCCTTAAATTCTAGTGAGACATGATAGTTAGGGTGAGGATCAGAGTTAAGACAGTAATATTTATGGTTAGTTTGAGCCTCTTGGGAAATGAATACAAGTCAATGTGATGTCCCCTGAAGTGTTGAAAGTGTGTTCATGTGTGTGACAACAAACACTGGACAGATCCAGAGCAGATGGACGAGTGTTTCTCGGTTATTTATCAAACGGCTGAGCTCGGTGCCAGCGTCGCCGCGGCGCTGTCCGAGGTGCTGAACCCGAGGCTGTCAGCAGAGGGGGAGTCGTTCAACACACTCGACACGATCCACGTCAACAATACAAACAGCAGGACTGGTAGGGAATAGCGCCCAATCACAACAGGTTGTTTCAGGGCACTCAACACAGGAAAGTCCTTACGACAGAACTTTACAAGTTTATACGGAGAAAATCAACAATTCTACAATTCCCATGTAAGCTAGGAGGAAAAAAACATTTCCTTAAGGGAGAAAAACCTCAGACTCTTCAGAGGAATAAACTTCCTTTCAACAGGAAGAAACAGACTGAACCAGGCTCACATCTGATTAAACTCCCATTATGCACAGAAATATTATAATGTAGTACAAGCAAACATTTCCAATAAGTAAACGGGGCGGCACAATACAACTGGAACTGATGAGGATGTAAACAACAGAGGAAACATTACGATTTATTGAACAGCTCCAGCTTTACATGTTTCCAAATTGACATTTCATTTTCCAAACAGCTGTTCTACAGATGTACGAGAACGTCAGTAAAATCTTCGCTGGTAAATGTGAGGGCTACTGTATGTCATTATGAAATCTGGCAGCGCACTTGATAGACCTGCTTTGCATTACAAAACGCGTCGCCCCGAGCAACAAAGTTTGATGGCTTGTGGCTCAGAGACAGAAGAATCAGCTGTCGGCGGTGGAGGAAATTTTAAATGCACGACTAAAAGTAGAAGTTTGAGAGCAGATTGGTGTTCTATAGTAAATATTAAGTGTTGTTTCTTCTGTCAGAAATAAAGATGTTTATTTGAGCTATCTCTAATGCAAAGTGAAGCAGAGATTCAGTTCTTTGTGCTGTGATGAGCTCTGCAAGAGGAACATTATGTAAATGACCTTCTCTGTCAGCTTCAGTCTTTCTGAGCAGAAAGTTGATTAAATTGAGAGTCTCATTAGCTGAACTGGAACAGGTTTTATAAAGCCAAGCCAGTTCCTGTTAACAGACGTCATTTCAATAAAGACAAACGTAAGCAGGCAAACCTGATTTAGTGTCAGTGGTGCGGTGGTTTCTATTTGAAAGGCCAAATAATTGTAAACATGTACATTATTCTATGAAAAATAAATGCTAATCTTGAATTTGATGCCTGAAAGATGTTTTCAGAAATTATTTTGCACCTTCAGCGTGGCCGGGACATTGTTCAAACACCACAGAGTGCAGAGGCGGCTGCATCAGAGCCAAAGCAGCACATTTTTTAAATGAATTTATTTTATTGGCAAATTAATAAAAAACAATATATAGATAATCACAAAAATGCTCAAAATCGGTCCGATAACTGACCAGGCAGATAATTTAGTTGACCCCTAGATGATTAAACAATCTTCATCATGCATCCAAACCAACCAAAGAGCTCTTCAGGGTGAAGAGGTGAAATATTTCGGACTGTATTTGGCATAATGTTCTCCAGGCGGCCGTGTTTACGGATGTTTACGTGTCATCTGCTGCGAGGTACATACCGACTGATACAAGACGAATTGGAGCAGCTTGTGCTATTTCTGCAGACTTACAGGCTGGTAGACTGCTTAATAGAACACTCAAGGCAATTAAGCATACATTTATGCAGGGATTTAGCTGAAAAATTCACATTCACGGTTGGCCAATTTTTCACATTTAGAGAGAGAGAGGCGAGAGAGAGAAGCGTCCACAGGGTGTTTCTCTCATTTACATTCTGAAAACAAAAATAAAATCCGGGGCTGCAATGCAAAAGATAAATTCTGCAGCAGACATGTGAACACTGATTTTACTGGCTGAGAAAGTGCCAGAAAATGTGCTCTTTCAATTAATCAATCAATAAGAGCCATGTGACGGAGAAATAACACCGAGACAGACTGCACAGGAAGTTGAGGCTCTTTGATTACCACGAAGTACTCGAGGGATGTTTATACAGAGTTCCCACTGCACTGACGTTCACATTATTTTATTCACATCAATTTACAAGCTCACAGGTGTTTGTCAGTACAAAACTTAAACCTGCTGCACAATTATGATCACACACAACTAGGCCTGCACACCGAATAAACACACTAACGCTAGCAGAAAACTTAGTGCAAACATGTTTCCAAATAGGATCGATAAGAAGCCTTCATGCTTCTCTCCTATATTTAATAGATCTATAATAGTTCTACAAAACTTTACATTCAGCTTTTCTGTCGTCTATTTTTATCAGCCAGTCTTTGAAATCTTTATTTTGGAGACAAAACGCTTAAAATCATCATTTTCCTGCATGATTGTCTTCCTAAGCAGCAACAAGAAAATAAAAGACATCTTTTTACTGAAGACATCGTAAAAGAAGATAAAACCAGTCAGCCAATACAGGAAACACCTGAAATAACGTGATGAAAAAGAAAGACTACATGAAAAATGTTGATAAATGGCAACTCAAATTTAGTTTGTGATCTTCCCTGATCTTCCCTGACCTTCCCTGATCTTCCCTGACCTTCCCTGATCTTCCCTGACCTTCCCTGACCTTCCCTGACCTTCCATGATCTTCCCTGACCTTCCCTGACCTTCCCTGACCTTCCCTGACCTTCCCCTGATAATCACAATATTCAGGCCGAGTCACCCAAAACTAGACGAACACGGGAAACGCTGAAGTTCTGTTTCCTGCCGTGTTACTTCCTTCAGCCTCACGCTGCTGCAGCCAGCCGAGCGTTATCACCGTTAATACTTCTGGTTTGTAGAGGCAGCTATCTGCAACATGTAAACCACAGACAGCGGGACTCTGGGCCGGCTGGAAGAGGAGCACAAAATTGCAGCTGAATTTATCTGAAGCACCAACAGCAGCCCCTGAAGGAAAACCAGCAATAAGACCTCCTGGTGCTCCGCATCAGATGAAAACTCTTCAAGTAGGAAGCAACTAATAGCACCACAGAAATGTTATTTTTATTACTTTGTAGAGCGAATCATTTCGTAGCTGGGATCACGTCCAATAAGAACCAGCACAGAGCTGCATTAAGTGTCCCGCCAGCCAGAGGCGGCTCAGCAGACCCGCCGTGCTCTCACCTTCCCCGGAGGACCGCTGTCTCCCTGCTCCCCCTTTAGAGCCGCCTGGCCTGGAGGTCCGGCGATGCCCTGAGGATCAAATTACACAATGTTAACACGGAGGATGGCTTAATAATAAGAACCTCTCGCACACACACACACACACACACACACACACACACACACCCTACCCCCCCACAGACACACACACACACACACACACACACACACACACACACACAGACGCACACACAGACCCCCGCCCTCACACACACACACACACACACACACACCTGCTTTCCTGGTAGTCCATATGTTCCTTCTTTCCCCGGCACCCCATCTCTTCCAGGAACCCCCGGTTTGCCTGCTTCACCCTGGGGAGCAGCACACACCTCTGGACATGTAATACGTGTTTAACAACTCTGCACATGATGAACTAAATAATATCACTCAGTGATAATCTGCATGAAAAAAGGATAGAGTACGAAAATATCACTCAAAGTCCAATGAAAGGATTTTCTTTTCCACGTACATATATATTTTTTAATTCAGCGTACAAAATTTCCTCTTAATAATAATAATAATAATAATAATGTTATTTTAATATATCTATTCTTTAAAAGATGCCGAGTGGCACAAACAGCCGACGGTTTGCAGCATGGATCAGAGAGAAAACATAAAAACATGATAGAAATGTTGGTTGTCGTGGTGATTCTCAATAAATAGTATATCTATGATGTAAATAATAAATAATACCGCATACACAACAGGCTGTTTCCTGCCAAAACAAAACATCGACAAAATCCAGCTCACACTGTCATTTATCAACAAAAACTTGGTACAGATATTCTATTTAGTTTTTTTTTTTTTTTTTTTTAAATTGAATTAACTTCCTATTTTCAGTTGCAGCTAAAATGCTTCGGGGTGAAAACGTTTCTTGGAGTCTACTTTCCCTCACAGTGCAGCCGGATCAGCAGGACGTACTCACCACTTGGCCCGACAGCCCCGGAGGCCCCTGCGGACCCTGCAGACAGAAATAAACATTTCGGATTCACACTGTGAGATTCTCCACGGATTTCATGAGGGAGCATGAAAGCACTTTTTTCCCCAGAGGGCAGCTGTGATTTACGGGAATACCTACCACGGCTCCTGGAGGACCTGGTGGTCCCGGCAGACCTGTGCTCCCCTGGGCTCCGGGAGGTCCCTGCAGAGAGGAGAGGTACCTTCACTGACAGTTTATCTACTATACATCTCCACTGTTTGGACTGGTTTATGATTGGATACTAAAATAACTCAATATCTGGTCTAAAAGATGTTGTTTTCACCTGAACACCAACGCCTGCGTCTCCTTGGTTACCCTGTGAACAAACAACCTTTTCATGACTTGGTGAACAACACAATAAAAAGCCGTGACACCCACAGTAACCTGCAGCACAGTGTTATAAATGCAGTGAGCTGACCTTCACACCCGGTGGCCCCGGCAGCCCGTTGGGTCCCATGGGGCCCTGATGAAAACAAACATGACAACATGTAAACTGCTGCTGTTAACTGGTATTACGAGTCTGTGAATGAGTGTTCATACTTACAGTTGGCCCCCTGATGCCCGGCTCTCCTGGGTTTCCCTGGAAACAAAACACCAATCATATCGTAGATCATAAAAATACAAGTTTTAAATACTAAAACTGCACACAGGCCACATTTTAAAAAGGAACATTTTGGAAAAGCTTTCTTGCAGAGAGTCAGGTGAGAATAGCACACGTGTTTTTTACGAGTTCCTGCCTGGAGTTTCAGAGTGATGACAAAACTCCCAGATGTCACTGCGCCATGTGACCCTCCAGAAAGTGACATCACATGTCAACTCTGTTCTTTACGGGTTGAGAAAGACGAACCGCAGAGGAGGTGAACGAGGACTCCTCAATGAGTTCCATTTGTGTAATCTTGTAAAAGGATTTTTATGACGATATTTGTCTGATGATCGTTTCCAGTCATTTTACTTTTTTTTTTTTTTTTTTTTAATTTTGACATGCTGATTAATTAACTTTACAAATGACAGAACCGGGCTTGTTGTTTCTAGTGTTTAATGCTAAGCTAACTGGCTGCTAGCAGATGGTGGTGACTTTTTAATCTCTCTCAAGGCAAGAAAGCAAATACAGTATGTGATTTCCCAAAATGTAAACTTTTTCTTTGAGTAACATATTTATGCGTGAATATGTTTACAAAAATTGAGCACTCAAAAATATATGCATTTTGTATGTACTCAATATTGGACAACAAATACCGTCATACACACACAGATAGTTTGAGTCTCTTTAGGAGACATAAATATACAAACACATGGACGTGAGACAGAATCCCAACAACACAAACAGAGACGCTGAGAGATCAGCGCTGAGAGGATCAGCTGACGACAGACAGCAGCCAGCTGCATGCACGATAAGCCGACTGAAGCGAAGCGACGACGGGAGGTTCTTCAAGTGCGCTCGGTTTTAGTGTTCCCGCCACTACTGAACGGCGGATCCTGTCGAGGGCTCGGCGCCGGTGTCAGGCCGCTTCCTTTCATCTCCGCCAGCAAATTTGTGATAGATTTAAAATCAAACCTTAAAACTCGGGTGCTTTTGGGGACATTTTACGAGGAGTTGATCGAGGTCTGACTCTGATCGCGGACCTCCGTTTCAACGAGGAGGCTTCAAATACAAATTACATTAAAGTGGTGAAATGGTGTGAAAGCTTATTCCCCCGTTGTTAAATCCAGATTCATCTTTACAGCTACTCTTCTGTCTGAGCTGAAGCCAACTGGCATCTCATCAGCTTTTGGTGCTCTGCCACTCGTTTGTGATACCGCAGGGACGGGTTCTACCGAGCCGAACCCTCCTGTGCAGCTCGAGCATGCCAGCCAGCAGCAGAGAAACCTACCGGTCTGCCTAGAACTCCTGGGAACCCAGGCAAGCCCTGGGGAGGAAGAAAGATGGAGGGGGGGTTGGAAGAGGGGAACGAACAAACACAGAAAAGGAAACGGACAGAGAAGAAGAGTGAGGTGTTAGCCGCCCCGGAAGCAAAAGGTTATTGTTTAAGGATCTATGAAGCCTCAGCCCAAGGAGGGGAAAGGAGAGCTGCGTCGCTGCTCGCAGCCAAATCAGTGGTTGAAACTCTGAAAGCACACCGGGTCACCGGTTACTCACTGGTGGGCCTCGAGGACCAGCGGGCCCCGTGGAGCCCTGCTCCAACACACAGGGAGGGAAATAACAAGGGTGAGGAGGTGCTCTTCTCCTTCCATTCACTACACCCACACAACGCTGTCAGGACTACAGGGTTCACTTTACACTGGGTCTCAATTATCCATGTAATCATTATGTAATGAGAGCAAAGATGAAACTTCAGAGTATCCTTTGATGGGACCTGAAACTCGCTCATATTCATATTATTAAACAAGTAAACAGGTGCAGCGAGTCTGTGGATTACAATCAAATCATTACAGGCACTCTGCAAAAAGCAAATATGAAGTTAATATTACTTTCATAATTAAAATGAACTTAAAATCTACTTAAAATTAAAACAAACATAAACAAAGCAAAACTGGCATAAGATAAATAAGACAACAACTGATGTTTTGTTAAAAACACCACAAAGATTTATGTGTCAAAATTGTTAATTATCTCTTACTTTCATAAAAGAAAAAAACTTACCGAGTCTGCTGGAAAACATGTTCACTACATATTTAGAGGAGTCATTACATTATCGTGCTCTTTATGAAGATTTTATATTTGAAAATACAGCATCGGAAGTATAAATTTAATCTTCACATGTAAAACTGAGTTCTCCACTTACAGGTTTCCCATCCTGACCAGGTTTTCCCGGTTCTCCTGGTATCCCCTGGAATTACAACACACATATAGCTACTTCAAAGAAATGTAATAATAATAATAATAATAATAATATTAATATGATTTTGAGATTTAGTTGGGAAGATCAACACAGAAAACCCAACTTGTTATTTTTACATTTCAGTTTTCACAGATTGAACAAACAAGATTTAAGATTCTAATTAGTGAGCTTTCAATCTGCCTCTAAACAAACTTTCAAGTCAACAAGCAGCTGGCTGCAACTTCAGATTTAGAAAACTGTTATGAAAGTTACTGAAATCTTTTCATCCCAACTGCGGTAAGAAACCAGATAAATGTATTTCCCAAAATGTTAATGTTGTTTAAAACAAGAAGCAATCATAAAAAAAAAATAAAAAAAAGGTTTTTCTAATCTCGACTGCATCTGAAAGGCGTCTCACCGCGGAGCCCTCACGTCCTTTGTCTCCATGCTCTCCTCTGTCTCCTTTCACACCTTGAGGTCCCACAAAACCCTAGAAGACATATTAAAATAGCTCATCTGCATTAAGAAACACATGTTATGGTGTATAATTTTGTGTTACTGTGTTTGAGTCTTACCCGGTCTCCTTTGGGTCCTGATAGTCCAGTAGCACCAGGCTCTCCCTTCTGTCCTGCGAGTCCTGGAGTGCCTCTGATCCCGGGAGTGCCGACTAGTACCGACTCAGCAGAAGCTCCCTGCAGCGCACACAAACATCTTAAAACTCCTCTCTTTTACTACATTTAGTAAAGACGGCGTACCAAAGGTTATAATGCAGAAGAAGTTGACCTTTTGACCCGGTGGGCCGGCCGCTCCGGTTAATCCGATTTTACCCTGAAAATTAAAAGAAACTCTCATCTGGCTGCAACAATGTTTCACTGAAACATCAAAGTCAAACTCATCAGTCACTTACAGATTCTCCTCTGTCACCTTTCTCTCCTCTCTCCCCCTGAAACACAGAAACACGTCAGTCATGTCGACTCCATGAGATAATCTTCATCTGTTTACCCGACTCTCCTCTTCACCTTGTCTCCGGGTCTCCCGGCCTCCCCCAGTTCTCCAGCTCTTCCAGGAACGCCTGGTATTCCGGGCTTGCCCGACTCTCCGGCCGGTCCCGCGGGTCCCTCGGACCCTCGTTCTACGATGGCTCTTCCTGGAGGTCCGGTGGCTCCTACAGATCCTCGCTCCCCTTGTTCTCCTTTGGATCCCCTCTCTCCCTGAAAACCACGAACACCCTGGTGCAAAACACGAAACAGTTCAGATTCTGTCCGTCACCATCTTGCTAGTTCGGAGCAGGAAGTGACCATATTTGGACAAGCTGGGGGAGGAGCCAGCGGTGGTTCTGACCGATCTGATCGGAAACCTGACGATACTACGTCTCGCCCACCGATAGCTGTAACCTGACTGCACCACAGACCTGTCAATCAAACAGACACGCCCCCCAAAAACAGGTCTTTTTTAAGCTTATTTTCGAAATAATGACGGGGTGGGACCCAAAAACACGTGCTAGGTGTCGCTACATTTCTTGCTAGTCTTTAAATAATTAATAAATTGTGGTAAACATGAGAATGAGGCGCTCATGTGGACCTGACCTCATCAAATCGTACTTTTCTTTTTCTTTTTTTACTCATACTTACATCTGCACCAGATGGTCCTCTCGGTCCAGTTTCACCTCTGTCTCCTTTTTCACCTCTCTCTGCCTTCTGCACCGGCGGAGCCGGCAGTACGTCCTTCCGATTCACAAGCACCGTCAGATCAGACACCTGCACGGAGGGAAGAAACCCGACGTGGAGGAGCTTCATAACTTCGGCAGCAGATGCCTCAGACCTCAGATAAACCCCAGCTATTTAAAATTCATCTCGGCAGCTTCAAAACTGCTCATTATCAACATCCTTTGTGTCTCTTTCACCTGCTGAGTCCAAAAATATAAATCAGGTACTGATGGGCAGTTTAAAAATATATTTGGGAATAAATTAGGATATTTATTATAAATATATTCTGGGCTGGTATGTAAGAATATTAAATAAATCTACATTTGACCCTCAAAACTCTATTAATCCACTTAAAAACCTTTTCTAGTTTCAGACTAATTCAGCAGTTATATGTAATACGATGAAATTTCCAAGAATGGATGGACAAATAACACTTTTCATAAGTTCTACGGTAATTTTCCATCAGCAAGACTATTATGTTAAAATATATATATCCATATAGACATAATAAATGCGCGAGTAAGAACTGAGGAAGGCGATTGAACTTACAACTGATTAGATTATTGTATTTCTGAGTAAATGGTTTTTCTTATTTCCATCACAGATCCATTCATCTTTCTAGTATTTCAAAGAAAACTTATAGCATCAATATTAGATCATAATTATGTGGAGCTCACATACCTGAATACCAAGGCCAGCCAGAGCTTTTTGTACATCCTGGTAAGAGAAACAGAAACATTGTTAAACACAGATGCAGAAATTAAAAATGTGGACAATGAAGGATTTCCTGACGGGCGCTGAGCCGACGTCCTACCACGGCTGTCCCCGGTTTGCCCGGCGCCCCGTCCTCTCCTGGATCTCCCTGCCGATAGCAAGATATCAAAAGGGTCAAAGAAAAATACAAGAAACCTCTACGTGACACTTTCATTCTAATCTAGATAAAAGTTGGACTTACAGTTTCACCTTTGAAGCCAGGTGGACCTCGATCACCCTGCAACAAAGACGGCGGTCAAACAACAGGCAGATCAAAAGCAAGCCGAGATCAGTGAAGACAATTTCTACTTACTCGGGCTCCCGCTGCTCCCGGGATTCCAGGGATACCCTGAAGGATGGAGCACAGATAATGAAAGCATCAGTCGGCTGTGGGAGGGATGCAGCCGCATGCAGAAACAGATGCAGATGAAAACAGGAATCATGTGACGGCGCGACGCTGCCGGAGAAAACGCGACCGCACACGACGCATGAAGGAGATAATCTCTTCTTTGATGACAGACAAAAGGAAAGACACGTTTACGAAGACGTGCACACATTCAAAGCGTGTTAACTTAAGTTGCTTTAGGATGTAATGAGGAACAACGTTGGGATACGGCGGAGTCATGCACACTCACAGGCGTCCCGGGAGGCCCCTGAGGACCGGAGATCGGGGCCGCTTCAACTCCTTTCACGTACAAAACCTGAGAGACGGGGAGAGTTCATCCATCTCAACTGAATACTTTCATTAGTACACTCGCATGTCAGTACATTTACTTGTGTAGTACATGAATTTGACAGGATTGTGTTGTCTCACATTAACGTTCAGCACTTAACGGAAAAAACGTTTGATTACATCAGACACCAACATTTCATTCCTTTAGTTATATTACATAAAAAACTGTTTCACACATTCACACAGTAAACATACTATTTAGTATGTCCAAATACATAGTATGCCAAAAGTACCCGGATGTTCTACTACATCTGTTTGTTCTGACCCACAATCCTTTGCAGCAGAAGACACGTCACATCGACTGAACTGCAACTGAGTGGAAGCGCGCTCGTTTTAAATCGCCTCCTTTTTCTTGTTATTTCAACCAAGAGGGTCAAAGTTCAAGGCCCGTTTCTGTGATGCAGCAGTATGTCCCGATTGTACGCACACTACATGCAACAGTACATACTTTGTCGGATAGCTGCAGTACGTACTGAAAGTAGAACCAAAAAGTATGAGATTCAGAAAGCAGCTGTATTAGTTTGGACAGCACCATCCGGGTACGAGTGGTGTTCTGCATATTTCCATACTCGATAGTGTGAACACACTTTTGCACTTAAAATAGCAAGTGTGCGCACGTTAGTACACGATTTGAGAAATGCTTTAGTAAAACCGACTGATTTTCCTTTTTATTTTTCAGAAGTTGACATCATCTCTCACCTGTCCGGGAGGGCCGATGCCGCCCGGTACTCCGGGAGGCCCCGAGGAGCCGGGGGGGCCCACGGGCCCTCCAAGACCACGGTCACCTTTCAGCCCATCGCGGCCCTGAAAAACACGTGCGATTACACAACGACGCTCACTCTGCACGGGGTTACTTCCTCCCGCGCACCAGTCAAGGCTGAACTATAAAATCAAAGCAGGTGGCCGCTGCCCCCCCTCCACTGATGTTCGGGAGATAATTAATATGAATTTGCACATGAAAACAGCACTCTGACATTTGGCACCCGTCTGGATTCCTCTCAGAAGTGGCTGCCCCTTAAAGGCTAAGCTACATCATTAGAGGCTAGTGAATATATATAGCTGCTTATGAGAAGTCGACTGATTGAGTGAGAGCGTGATGTCAATATCAGAGCAAACTACGACTGATTTATGCACATTGGAGGGGTGACGAGAGAGAAGAAAACTCATGTGCAATGAGGTTGAGGAAGATATGATGAAAACAGGAAGGAGGCGTGCAGGAGGGCAGGTTGAGACACAGAGGGGACAATGTAGAAAGATGTAGAATAAAGATATGAAGGAGGTAAAACTGACGTCTCTTCCAGCTGCTCCGACGTCTCCTCTGTCACCCTGCAGATTAGAAACAGAGGCGTCAGATTCACAGAGAAATACAGACAATTCAAAAATCATCCTGCACTGGTGGCAAATCAAAGCGCCTCCAAAGTCTTAAAATGCTACATTTTAAGTCAAAAAGTCGATTTTTTTTTTTTTTTTTTTTTTAATTATTTTTATTTTTTTTAATGAATTTGAAAGAAATCTTGTTGAGTCGACTGAAATGAAACTGCGAAAACTAAACCTGATCCTGCCAGATGATCGTATCAACCAATAAAGAGCCACAGACCTTTCTGCCATCTTCGCCAGGGACTCCGTCCTCACCCTGTGAGTCACAACAAACTGCATTAGTAACTCTGCAGGAACAAAGTGAGTAATGGCCGTTGTGCTGCAGGAGCACTCAGAGCTGCTGCTTCACAGACTCTCAGCCATTAGACTCGGAAACAAACGCCCGCACTGCTTTTGATCAGTAAACAAATGTCACTGGACGCAGTGCATCAAAAACACAACCCATCTCATCTCCAGACAAATCATGTTTTTACAAATGAACACAGTACAAAAATAAATATATATATTTATCCTACAACGACAAAATATGACATCTGCTCCACCTAATTAGACAATCGCTCCAGGAAATGACAATCTTGCGATGGTAATAATTTACACAAATTCAAGCAGGAGTTTGCAATTTTGCCTTTGTGTTGAATTAATATGATTTCAAAAGCATTTAAAGCTCTTATTTTGACAGTAGATGAACACTAAGGCTTTTAGGTTTATGCTAATTCTTGCACTCACTCCACAAACTACACTGACACAATCACACATATTCATACTTTTACTGGAATAAATATCAAAACATAACAGTCGTATCACTAATAAAATGAGCACTCGGTTATATCCGAATTTGTTTATATTATATTCAGGATGTCATAATAAGAAGGAGTTACCATTTTGCCGGGAGGCCCAGATTTACCATTTTCACCCGCTTTACCCTGAAACAGAACAAAGGGTGAAGACATTTGGAAAAATTTTGCTGAAAACAGAAAGAGGACAGAAACAAATGTAGAGATGTGCAGATAGAAAATTAAAAGTGTGTGTGTGTGTGTGTGTGTGTGTGTGTGCGTGTGTGTGTGTGTGTGTGTGTGCGTACTTACAGGTGTCCCTGCGTTGCCGGGAGGTCCTGCCGGCCCCGGGGGACCCTGCTCCCCTCTCAGTCCTGGTAATCCCTAGTGTTAAAAAAGTTTAACACGAGCTTTAGAAGAAGTCAGGTTTTCCACTGAATTACAGGAAGTACTAACACTTGTATGTTTATTTTCTGAGAATATTAAATGTGCTCAAGTGTCCGAGTCAGAAACAGCCTGTATAGTTTGATGTTATTATCAATCAGCAGCTGCAGAGCCATCATGTATCTGAATGAGACTCTTTCACAAAACTCTAAGTTTAGGCCAGTTCTGGACTTTATTATTAAGATGGTCATTGTTATACAAGAGTCTCCTGTGAAAGTGGACTGGCCTGGAGACATGTTTCCCCACAGTTGGCTTATGCAACTGGCGATAGGAGTAGAAACTCGATTTTAGCACCTCCACAGCGCCCTCTGCAGCGTGCAGGACGCAAGTGCACCCGGTCTGTGACGACAACTCAGAAAACAGTCTGAACTTACTACACAAATTTAAAAAAAAACTCACTACTAAAATAACAGCATTTATCAGTCAATCTTGTCATGACAATAAATAATTGTAATTGAAGCAATCTCTGCAATATTTACACGAGCTTGCAATCTTTCCAAATTCATGCAATTTCTCCACATTTGAAGTATTTCATGGAAGCTGTGCTGAAGGCATCACGGCACAAAGGAAGACTTTCCAAACAAAAATAACTCCTCATTTACA
>NW_027185229.1:1730000-1745000 GCF_022577435.1 Embiotoca jacksoni | reverse complement strand
TTTTCCGAAAGGATCATCATCATCCAGTGTGACTCACTTTCTCTCCTCTCTGTCCCGGCTCTCCTTTCTCCCCCCGTGTGCCGTCAGAACCCGACAGGCCTCGTTCTCCCTGCGGCAGAACAGCAGAAGACCCGTGACCTCCCGGTGAACTCTAAAACCAACACGTGTTTGGGTTTTACACCTTACCTGTTCTCCTTTCTTCCCTGGGAAACCTGGAGCCTG
Source organism: Embiotoca jacksoni (assembly GCF_022577435.1). Taxonomy (NCBI): domain Eukaryota; kingdom Metazoa; phylum Chordata; class Actinopteri; family Embiotocidae; genus Embiotoca; species Embiotoca jacksoni. The sequence continues at coordinate 1,744,778 of NW_027185229.1, read as the reverse complement.
CAGGACACAAATATAACACACACAGAGTCACGAACATTAAGTCCAAAATAAAAAGATAAATGAATACATGATCTGATTTTCTGATTGCTCACACTTCTGCCCGGCTCCCCTCTGGTGCCTTCACTTCCCTGGAAACAGAGGTTCACTTTCATTACATCAGATGACCAAACGGTGGACGGCGGCGGCACGTTCTCATCGACCTGCCGCCTCTCATGTGGCCTCACCTGATTGAATCAGTCTCACCTTTTCTCCTGCTGGTCCGCTGGGTCCCGGTAAACCCTGAAGATGAACAGAGACACTTATTAAATGAGACTGAGCAGACCGAGAGATAAACAGGAAACAGAAATAAGGCTCAGAGATGTCGTTAGCCGTTACGCTACGTCGGTCTGTCACTCACTCTCAGCCCCGGTGTTGCCGGGACGCCAGGCTTCCCCGGGTCGCCCTGAAGGAGACAACTTCAGTCAGAAAACAGCACAAAAAAGCAGAAGATGTTAACAGTTAGAAACCTAAAATAAAAACTGAACCGGCGGCGCTGGACTCACTCTCTCCCCAGTTTCACCCACCGGTCCTCGCTCCCCCTGCAGAGACACAAAACCAGTCAGGTTCCCTCAAGGCTTTCTGGGAGAAAATGAATGCTGCTTCAGCAGAACATGCAAACAAACACGATCTGTGACTGTTTGAGGAAGAAAGGTCACCGACAACACGACTTGCGTCTCAGAGCAAAGAGCTGCAGCCATTTTAAAACTGATGTCAAACTGAAGATCATGCAACATTTGACAGATTTGTCACACAGTCTAATACCAGCATCTGTTGGAGCCTCTCAACTTGCACAAACAACCGCTACACAGGAAATAACAGAGAATCATATCTGTCAGATTTTTCCAATACAAACTGGAACCATTTTTCCACTCAACCCAAATCTCAGAGAAAAAGACGTCCAAACAATCAAAAAACAAGAAAGAAACAAATCTGGTAAATGAGATACACACCTGGTGCAGAGACAGTAAAGGACACGCATTTACACAACACAGCATTTATAAAGTGAGCTAATTTACAAAGCCCGTCCCCACATGAGCCTTTAAAATCCAGAAAACTCAACAACTCTCAGCACAAGAGATAAGAAGCAGCAAAAATCACAAAGTCAGCAATAAAAAAATGAATATTCAAAACACAAGAACATACAGAACAACACAAATCTGATGTTTTCATTTCATCTCATTATACTCTGCAGCCTCATCCACAGACAACTCACCCTGTCCCCCTGTGAACCGGTCTCTCCAGGCTGTCCTCGGTCTCCCTGTCAGAATAAGGACAGCAGCAGACGTCATTCTCATGCTGCCACGTTACAACAGAGCTTATTTCTCTTACCTGCGTCTTACCTTGCTGCCAATTTCTCCTGGAAGTCCACGAGCTCCCTACAAGTCATGAACGAAATGAGTAAACCGGAATTTATCGACTTCACAGAGAAAGTTCTGGTTTTATTTATATATCGGTTTAATTATGTTTGTGAAAATGGACAGTTTTAACTGGAGGTAAACATTTATAAAGTACTTTATAATTGTGAGGCACAGAATCATAATTCTTTCTTCCTTTGCCAGATGTTTTATATATTTATATTCGGCCCTTTTATCCAGTGTATAAACACCCTAAAAGTTTTTGTTCTGACATAAATTAAATGTGCGATTGCACCCATATTTTATTTGCATATGCAGAAAAAAACTTTGTGAGATTCCTGCAAAACCTGATACCGTGCTGCCTGAGGGTGGCGCTACAACTACCATTAGTTTGACTTGAAATATTGCATGAAACATCTTTGTACAAACTGTCTTCTGAGCAGCTTCAGCAGATGTCATTGTCAGCAGAACTGGATGCATCATCGTATTACATCATCCTTTTAAACCGCTCTGTCAGACGTACCCTGTCGCCAGGCTCTCCTTGCTTGCCTGCAGGTCCAGGCTGCCCATCAGCACCATCACCCTTTAAAAACAAAAACAAACAAAAGCCATTAGTTTGGAATAAACACCTCGCTTTGCTCCTTAAACTCAATCAGTCTGCAGCTACCTTGTCTCCTTTCCTGCCGTCTGCTCCCGTTGGCCCTCGAGGGCCCTGAGCTCCTGGAGGTCCTGCAAAACCCTGAGAATAAAAAAAAAAGCAATTACGAAATGCATAACACGCCCCACGTGCACCCGGAGTTCACCTGCATACTAAATGTGTCAGCACATTGTTGGTGATTGACAGCGCTTACAGGGGAACCCTTCTCGCCCTTCACGGCCACCCCGCTGCCGACTCCTGGAGGTCCCTGTCAGCACAGATAAGAGATAGACGCGGAGAATCGTTACACTCGTGATCTCCTCGGTACACTGCAGCAGTGAGAGGACACGTTAGTGACGGTGTGACTCACCCTCTCTCCTGGGCTGCCCTTATCTCCCTGTGAAAGAGAGGAAACAGACACAGGCTGACGGGGGGGAAACAATTCTCAAGAAGATGTGTGTCATGTTTATTACATTACATACTTGGAGGCTATTCAATATACTTCAATATACTTCAACATCTTAAGATTAAGGCAAACTGACAAACAGAAATCAATGGTAGCACAGTACTGAGAAGAGAACAAAACTTTGCATAGAATCCTTTATAATCCACAAAAAATACATTAATTACTGAAGAATTGAAAATATGTAAATGCTAGTTTGCCGAAAATGACAAGAAATAAACTGATAAATAGTTTAAATCGTGTGACTTTGCAAAGAAACAGCATCAGAAAACTATCAAAACTTTGCTTTTCAAGGCTTAAAAATACAGAAAGAAAAAGGATGTTCCTCATTTTTTTAAGGAAAAAAAATAAAATGGGTGTGATTGATGTATAAAGTCAGATATATAAAACTAAAACCACCCCTGGATCTCCTGTCACATGAGGTAAAAAAAAAATTCCCCTCGGGGATTAATAAAGTAACTACCTAACCTAACCTAACCTAACCTAACCTAACCTAACCTAACCTAACCTAACCTAACCTAACCTAACCTAACCTAAACTGTTTAACCTCCACTGAAGGAACACGTTTGTGGCTCAATGCTGCCACCTTGTGTCTGAATCTGACAACAACATTTTCCTCTTGGAGCAGCGCTCCTAAAAATTCCATTAAGAATTCATTAACATCAGTAAAAATGCCTCCAGAAAACCGAGCAAACACGCACACATATTCTGCAGGAGGTGGAAACACAAGCGAGCACATCATTTTATTATGAGATACGAGATAAAATAGAACTTTAGAGAAAACCCCACGGGAGAAGTTCATTTGTGACGGCAGCACAGAAGTGGAAGAAAAAAGGGAATAAGTGATAAAAAAAACAAAAACATAAGTCACATAAATACAAACTGTAAGACGCACGGCGACTCTAAAGATACTCAACTTATGGTCACAATTTTACAGAAGACTTTAAAAATAAGGTACTGATAAATATACGAGTCATTACTTGAGATAAATAAAGTAGCTGTGATGCTAACGTGTTGCTAAATCGAGCGATCATTCTTTGTTTTGATTTGTAATCTTAACTGGGAGAAGATTCTACGTGAGACGAGCATATTTGAAAATGTAAATTGTGCCTCGTGTAGTTTCAAAAACGTAATTTTGGTTAAGAGATCTGCTGTCTGTCATTTCCAAACATCCTCAGCTTTATGTATCAGAGGAGAAGTGCAGGAGGCCGACCTTGATGGACAGTCCCGGTGTTCCCGGTATTCCTGGACGACCATCCTGACCCGATGTCGCTGGAACTCCAGGAGACCCTGTGGCCCCGTCGTTGCCGGGCCGACCCAGACTTCCCTAAATACACAACAAAAACACGAGAAGTTCAGACTCTTTATGTGGAGCAGAGAGGTCTGGTAGTGTTGAAGGTTTGAGGATGTTCGAAGCACTGTGGGATTTAAAATTAAAAACATTTCTATCTGGACAACGTGGCTTTCCAGTTTGTTCCTCACCGGGATTCCCGGGAGGCCCGGTTCCCCTTTCCTCCCTGGAAGACCTCCTCCAGGCACAGTTGAACCCGGTTCACCCTGCAGAGCACAATACACACACACACACACACACACACACACACACACACACACACACACACACACACACACACACACACACACACACACACACGTACGTTACACATCAGCTTTGTTCCCTGTCAGGTTTTCGTTCACACACTCGTAAGGTGGGTCCAGCTCACCCGTTCACCTTTATCACCCTTCGGCCCGAGTGGTCCGGTTCCTCCTGGTTCACCCTGAACAGACACAAAACATTTAGGAAGCGCCGCACTTCATGGAAAACAATAGTGAAATCTGGGGAATCACCGAACTGCTTCAGTGAATTTTATTTCCTGTGTTTGGAAAATAAAGTGATGCGTCAAGATAAAAATGAAAAAAATATAATACTGAACTGTTTGTTGAAGATTTATTTGCCATAAATTGTGGCAGATTTCAGCTAAAAGAACCTCTTTCACAGAGTTTCTTAATGATTTAGACAAACAGTGAAGGTTAAACAGACAATAACTTCAGATTATTGGTGAACTTTTAGTCTCTGACAGAAAGATAAATATCACATGACCCAGAAAAAACACTTAAGAAAAACACAGGACACAAAACCAAAACAAGAACTGCTAAATCCAATTATTTTACACCTTTTAGCGAATGATTTTGATAAGGAACAGAATCAACAGTATAATCAACTAATCCCACAGTAGTTAATACTGTAATTATGATATTTTGATACCTTTATCGTCACCAAAGCCTTCTGTGTTTCTCACATTTCTCTGATATGATGTTATCATTTATGTGTCTGCTGTAAATGTGTTTAGGATCTCGAAGGATTTATCCTCTATGAAAAATATTTCTGTAATCAAACATCCACCAAGTTCTCCTTCAGGTCAGGAGGTCAAAGGTCACTCACTGGGTTTCCTCTGACACCAGGCAGGCCCTGTGAACCCTGCAGTAAACAACAACAACAACAGTATTCTGTTAACTGTGTTAAAACAACAACTTCAATATGTGCTAACTGTGTCTGTGGGTCCGAGTCCCTCCGCTCACCTGGACACCTGCGGTCCCCGGAGCACCTGGTCGCCCTGGCAACCCTGGACTTCCATCAATACCAGGGAAACCCTAAACAGGAAACAAACCGTTTGTTACTATCCCGGGAGGCTTGTTTGATGATGTCATGACCTCAGCTGCACTCACCCGCTCCCCCTTCCCCCCTTTCACCCCCACCGAAGGGTCAATAGGGACGGTTTGTCCCGGCAGACCCGGGCGTCCTTCGGGGCCTCTGGGGCCCTCCCTCCCCGGCAAACCATCACGACCCTACACCACGCACACAGGAGGACACATCATTACAGCGCACTACCACAACAACACACCATCTGATCGCTCATTAAAACACTCACAGGTTCTCCTTTATGTCCATCTGAGCCGTCTCGGCCTCTCCCACCCTGCGGAGGCAAACAAATGACGGCATTTAACAGCTGCTAATAAATGGAATGAAAGGAATGAAACACAAGAAGAGTGGTGTGAAAAAAAATCATGCAACTTCAGCTCTGTACCGTGTCTCCACGATCTCCCTTCTCCCCCTGAAAGAAACAGGACAGATTTTAACTTCCCAGTGAGGACAGAGATGAGCAGCCATACAGCGAAGAAGACTTCAATCATCAGGGCTGCAGAGGAGTCAAATAAACTGAACCGGTTAGAATACAGAAGGAAAGTAGAGAAAAACTCACCCGAGGACAATGGACGGTGCAGTGCTCTGTAACTGGTGGCACCTGAACACAACCACAGAGACACCGAGCTGAGAGGACGGACGCTTTTAGTATCTTTTTAACAAGAATTATCTCCATGATACTTCATAAAAAAAACACAAAATATCATGAAGAACAGTCGCTGAATAGAAGAGAATAGAAAGCTTTTTATTGTCATTGTACAAAACTACAATTAAATGAGTGTTGCTCCTAATCAGTGCAATTTTAAAGATAAACACTTGAAAAAAAACGGACCAAAAAAAGATATTTCCAATAAATATAAAGAGTTTCAGCAGACGACGACAGTCCTCGTATAATAACCGTTTTTAATCCTGCTTCTTCGCCTGTTGATGAACCTGTAGCGCCACCCAGAGGGCAGCGGGGTGAAGAGGCGGTGGTCCAAATGTTATATTTATAGAATAAATGTATTAAAGCAGTCATGAGAAAATGTTCTGGTTTTTATTATGTCAGCTGTACAGATTATTTTTTGTCCGTATTGAATAGTTGCAGTTGAGATAAACAAACAAAAAAAAAGAAAGCAGAGGAACGACATGCAGCTCAAACTGAAAGCTGTTTTCATCATAAATATGTCAATAACATACTGACTGTGAATAATTAATATGCTTTCTGCCAGTTTCTTCTCACCTCCGGTATTCTGGCGATGCCACACAGCAGGTCAGCCAAGTCGCTGTGAAGAGAGTCCAGCTGAGCAGCATCAGGGGTGAACAGGATGTTCTGGGTGCTGCCGTCCGTCACGGACCGACGCAGATCTTCCATGTCTGCCTGGTTTATACCCACCGCGAGCACCGTCACACCTGACACACACACACACACACACACACACACACACACACACATCTGTGTCACTGAACAGATTTCTGGATTTAAGCACTTTTTTCTTATCATTAATGCCACAGAATGAAGGAGGCGTCTTATTGTTCCCAAATAAATTCTGCAGCATGAATCAGCTTCTTTTATGTGAACAATAACAAACTGATACTCAACACACACATTTCGTATCACAACAGCTTAAATTCAACAGCATGTGCATGTTATTTTCTGTACGCTTTTAATTTGAAAAGTTTAGTTTAGAGCTCCGCCCCTTTGTTGCGGTCCAGCTGAAAATATTGTATTTATGTTATTGACCTAATTTGTGAGCAGCCGTTTGTTTCCAGCTCAGTGTGAGAGTCTCTGCTGTGTTTATGTCCTCTGACCTCTGTGTTTCATGAGACACCCCTGTTGTACTGCACTTTGTATGAAGTGATAAAGAAAAACTACTTAATGGTATTATTTTTGTGAGCATCCTGACTGTACATCTACATTTATATTAAGTTCTCGTAAATTCAAGCAGACACGAGAGCAAAATTTTTTTTTAAATAACTTTTGTGGCAATGTAGCCTCAAAAAAACTGGCCTGGTAGGAGCAGGTAGTTTCACACACCTGCAGCTCTGAGGTTGTTGGCTGCCAGAGTTAGGTTGTCCGTTGATTTCCGGTCAGCGATGATGACCACGGCACCGGGGACCCTCGATCTCCGTCCAGCTGAGGGGTTCAGGATGTACTGTCTGGTGTACGTCATCGCTTCGCCTGCAGAGGGAGACACTCAGTCTCACAACTGCTGCAACACAGAACCGAGCTGCTGCAGAGAAAAACAGAATGAAAATATACTGACCGATGTTATTCCCTGGAGTTTCATCAAACGGTGTGGACTGGATCTCCTGCAGCAGCGTGTCAGAACTGCTGTGGCGATTGAGCAGGAACCATCCTTTGGGTCTAAATCCATAGACGACGACCCCGACCTGAAACAAGCCGAACAGAACCGAAACGTTGTCGGGAGACTCGGAGCTATCAGCCTCGTACCTGTCCACGTTTGGAGACTTTGTTCTGTGAAATGTACCTGAGAGTCGCGGGCTCCGATCGTGGTGAGCGACCCCGCTGCACTCGTGAGGAGGTTGCGCAGAGGTCTGGCGAGGGCGGCCCGGTCGGTAGATGCCGGAACCAGAAACACCACATCCAGACGTCCTCCCACACACACTGCAGGCAGAGAGGTTGGTGAGGGTCAGCCAGGTGCTCGTAGGCGTGTCTGAGTGCATGAAGGAGTGTTGGTGTGTTACCGGTGCGTTGGTCTACAAAGCTCTCTGTGCCCGGTCCTCGCTGAAAGGTGGGCTGCACGGTGAATCGGTACCGACGGCCCAAACGCAGCCCGGTCACCTGGTAGGAGCTGGAGGAGGCGGGCAGCGTGACGGACCGGCCGCGACCGACATCTGAGGGATACGAAATGAAAAGATCACTTTAACATTAAAAAAGTCACACACGCTGACATTAACATGTAGAACAACTCGTCTCACCGGTCTCATCCCTCCACCGGAGAATATAGCCCGTGGCTCCTGGGAGAGGAGTCCAGCCCAGCAGCACTGAATTCTGGGTAACATCTGCCACTCGCACGGTCGTCGGTGAGGGCGATGGAGTGTCACCAGCTGTGGACATCGATACACACAATACACTATTCAAAATACAAGTATGTGATGCACCACTAAACTGTTGAACACAACAAAGACACATCAAGTTTCAATGACTTCTGAAATTTAAATTAGTGAATAAATATGAGCTTTAGAGGCTGTTTCCACCTTCCATCAACATGACGCCAAGCGGCCGGCTTTATATGAAAATGAACACGTAGGTTAAGTCACGAAAATATACAGTTAAATAAGCACAAGAGGAATCTGAACGTCAGGACCTGAATGATTCGGGTCACATGAATGAACTGTTGCAGCGCGTCCCCGCTGCTCTGGATCGATGAAGAGGGCGGAGCTTCTCTCAGAGCTCTGGGTCTCATTTGTGTCGAAAAATACGCAAAATAAAAAAAAATAAAAAAAACAGGCTTCGGTGAAACAAGCCTCATGTAGCAGCTTATTTTAAATCAGTAAAAAGCTGCTTTAAAGCGCAAGTTTGTAGTAAAACACTTCTGCTGTCTGTAGAGTTCAGCTGAACTCAGCTCATCACACAGGGGAGTGTTTTCAGGGAGCAAACAAATAAATAGAAGACGAGCAGGGAGAGACCGTCATGTGAAACACTGGATGGAGGAAAAAAAAATCCCAAGTGTCCCGGACCACCTCTGAATGTGGCCTGAACAGATCAGAAGACCTTCAGCTGACCTCTCGTGATCCGATCTCACCAGGCTGCATGTTGATGTCAGGTGGAAACGGGATGTTAGAGGCTTGACATTACTGAAACCTAAAAGAAGACGGGACTCACGTGTGGTGACTCTGACAGACACGGGGGTTCCCTCTCTGTTCTGGACCAAAGCCATGACCTGCACCTCGTACTGAGCTCCGGGGTCGAGGCGGTCCAGATCCACCGCCGTCACGTCTCCGCCCACCAGCTGACTCCTCTCCTCGCCGCCTGAAGCCCAACAGTCACAGCGGGAGTGTCAGACAGACTATCTCCCATAAAACATCATAGAACTGACAGACCACCAAGAACCCACCATCGGTTCTCTTCCAGGACACTCGATAAGCCGTGGCTCCCTGAACACCGACCCAGGTGACCCGGACCACCTCACCACGGGTCTCTTGGACCTGCAGGGACGTCACAGTCCCGACCACAGACCCGTCCGATTCTGACATTCAGGACAGAACTTTAAACATTTTATTTTGTATTTCCCCGAGTCTGGATGACGGTAACAACGTGTGCGCAGTGAGATACCTGTTCTGACAGTCAGAGTGGACGGACTTCCCTCCCGAGAGCCGACCAGAGGAGAAACCAACACGCTGTAGGCGGCGTCCGCCTGCAGTTCGTCGATGGTGTAGGACGAGACGTCGGCAGCAACGTTACGAGTCGTTACAACTCCCAAGTCATCGCGACGCCAGGTGATCTTATAGCCGGTTGCCCTGGACAACGGCGCCCAAGTGATGCGTATCCTCCGCGACGTGACGTCGACGACGCGAAGACCAGACACCGCTCCGCCGTTAGGGTTGGTCCGAGCCGACAGGGTGACCACCTCTCCGACCCGCCGGTCCACAACGGATGCAACGCCGATCACCAGCGCCTCGTCCGGCTGCAGGTTGTCGATGGTGTAGGCCGTGGTCTCGGCTCCCAGCACGCGGGACTGCTCTGCACCTGCAAGAAAATAAGGTGATTAAATATATGGAGATAAAAAAAAAGTCAGAAAATAGAGAAAGGCAAATATTATATCCCGCTGTACCCGTACATCATTCTGGTATAGGAGGAAAACACTGCGGCTATTATTTGTATTTATTTGAACCAAATCACCAATCAGTCTGAGACCCGGATGCAGAGATGCAAAATAGGGTCAAGAGGAATAAGTTTTGTTTCAACATTTGCACGACAAGCGTCTGCATTAAAACGACTAAATCGCTGCAAAAAACTAAAAAGAGTCGAGCAGGCCGGGGTTATTGCACGATCCAAACACATCATTTTAACTTTCAGTGAAGATTTTAAAAACATAACGTGAATAACAAAAAAAAGGGAAGAGGATGCTGAATAATATGTACACATCCAGTGAATACAAAAATATTCATTGTCAAAGATTTGCAATGCAAATCCAATAATAAAGCAAACTTTCAAATATATAACAACACGCAACACTTACTGTTGCCTTGCCTCCAAGTGACCCTGTACCCCGTTGCCCCGGTAACACCTGTCCAGACAATTCGAAGTCTCCGACTGTTTGCGTTTGTTACTCTGAGATTGGTCACTCTCCCCGCGCTTTGCTCTGCAATGAAGACAACATCACGTTTAATATGATGGGGATTTTTATTCTTTTTATTGAGGTTTCACACCAGGTTTGCCATCAAGACATAAACAAGTTTACACTAATGAAGATGCAGTTAAACAGATTTTAAGGCGCAGAAATTGGCAGATAAAAGTCAAAACAAAAGTTAAAAGAAGTTAGAGCATCCTGCCGTGTTCCTGCTCCGCTCACCTGGTTTGATGTACACCGTCACCGGGTCTCCTTCATTTCCTCCCACCAGCGCTGTGACGCTGACGCCGTACGACACTCCCACCGTCAGGTCTCTGAGGTCAAGGGTCGTCTGGTTTCCAGGGATGAGTCGGGCTTCCTCTGTTCCCACTGAGATGACACGAAGACGCAGAAATGGCACCCACAACCAGGTTTTTATTCATAATTGGACAATAGAAGTTAAAATGAATAAAAAAGATGATCAGATGAAACCTGCGTACCTTCTGTGTTGAGGATGATGATTCGGTACTGTGTGGCTCCGGCTACACCCGTCCAGCCGAGTCGGGCGGTGCTGCCCAGAGACTCCACCACCCGCAGGTTGGACACCTTTCCTACTGGCTGTTCCTCTGCAACATCATGAAAAACTTTTATACACACACATCTCTAAGAAAACATATTCACAACTGCAGGGAATCCAACAGCGGCCCGTTTACGACCCATAAATCCACCCAAAGTGAGTTCAGAGCCGCCGGCTGACCTCTGGAGGTGGTGGAGACGGGCGTGGCCTCCTCACGACCCTCGAACAGGGTGTACAAGGTGATGATGTATTCGGTGTTGGGATGAAGGCCTGTGAGCTCGTAGCTGCTGGTGCTTCTGGGGAAGGACAGGCTCTGGACGCGGCCTCCTGGAGGGATCGGACAGATCAGTGGGTTCCAAATAAATAAAAACAATATCCTATTTAAAATAAATGCCCAGCCTTCTTTTGAGCTACAGTATGTTTGAAAGTAAATGCATGTATGTGTGTTCATATGCTTTGAGGACGTCTGACCTTCGCCCTCCTTCCACTCCAGCCGGTATCCTTGGGAGGACTGGATGACCCTCCAGGTGAGGCGGATGGCGGAGGGGCCGGTGGTGGCCGCTCGGAGGACCTGCTGCTCCTGACGCTCTGAGGGGAAACGGACATGATGTAATATGGATATAAGTAAAGCTCTCGTCTCATCAATCCATCAGCAAAAAATGTTTCAGGACATTTTTTCATGTCGGTCTTAAGACAAAACTGAAATTCCTACATGTACATTGAATGGTTTAATGGCTGCTGTGTTCACTCCTTATGTCTACGATGTGAGCAAAGACATCCCGAAAGTGATTTTAATGCAAGCTCAGAGTGACAAAATCTGCTTTCAATATACATCCGCTATCATACGTGAGGAAATTAAACGTTCACAGCTCTCTTGAGCCGATTAAATTAATTTACATGTTTTAAGTGCTTGAAGATCAGATCATTTTTAAAAACGTGTCATGCAAGAGAGCCAATAAAAGCAAATTTAATTATTACAGTTGTCATATTGACATTTAAGGTGTTTCATTCACAACTTCCAAATCAAAGCCTCGTTTTGATCCGCTCCCGTTTGCTCTGTTAAAGTTACTGCATTACGCGTTAATTGGAACTCAATAATTTCTGACTACATTATTGATTATTGTATGTAAACTTGCCTCCACAGTGATTACACAACCTTAACTGGACCAGGTCTACTATGTAACTCAGGGGTCTCAAGTATCAGTGCGTTCTTGCTCACATAAAAATAAACTGATTCAGCTGGCTTGAGTGGAGCTCAGCTATGTGAATAAATGTTACTAAACATAAGGAGCTCTCAGAATAAAAAAGGTTGGAGACCCCTGATATATTCTATATTTTATTTGACTATATATAATATGTATTCTTCCACAGAGACTAAGAAATCACATCCTCACTAAGTCATCCTGGCTGCAGGGGTTTGAGGTCACATCCTGACACATCCAACTCAGCGCCGTATGTCTTACGCTGACGGCAGGCTTTTAAAAGACTGACAGGAAAAATAACTCCGAGTGCAGCGGACTGTCTCACTTTACATCAAGGTGAATGCAGAAGAGATTCAGTGAGACGTGCAGAGAAATATCTACGTTGTTTGGTTGTTAAGTGTCTCAGTTCGTCCGTTTAACATCACCGAGTATCTGTTTGCAAATGCAAAAGTTTGAAACCCTTCGAATTCATTTGCACAACCTGCACGTATTCATACCAAAACTAGAGCTTTTTATCTTCAGGATTTAGAAATCTAAATCAACTGACAAACTAAATAAATTCGACTTAATTTCCGACCTAACGCCACACCTCTGCCCCGAGGCTGCCAGTGCATTAAACAACATGTCATCATACATGTCGGCCCCGCAAGACAATATAATAATATATAATAAATCACTGTAACACACTAACATCAGATTTAACTAATAAAATCCAGAGTTTCCCTTTGATTGGGACCCGATGAAAGAAACAAACGTCTCAGTATAAACATAGTATATGTCCGGACCCTGTGTGAAACTGGAGGCCTTTTAATTTGAAAAGTCGTGGCATTCAGACATTCACTTTCATAGCTCCGCCCTTCCTGTTGCGTACCAGCTGAATATATTGTATTTATGTTATTTACTTAATTTGTGAGCAGCCATTTGTTTCCAGCTCAGTGTGAGAGTCTCTGTTGTGTTTGTGTCCTCTGATCTCTGTGTGTCTCACTGTGGGCGGAGCTTCACCTCTGGAGGGAGCAAGCCGAGATTGTTCCACTCGTAAATCCAAAAGCTTTTGATAAATATTTCAATGATATCTTTGTAAATAAATATGAGGATTTTGTTGACATTTCTCAACATATTTTCATAACGAGAGGAAACGAACATATAAATCACAAACCACACACAATACAAACGGCTGCAGCTCAGCCACAGTTTCAGTTCCTGTGGTGGACAGTGTATAGAGCGACGTATACATCTCACTTCAAAGTCCTCGGTGCTCCACCCCGGCTCTCTGCTCGGTGGCCCCGCAGTGACTCAGCCTCGTTCAAACACCACCATATGGGCACGACTGACGAGAGGCAGATGGTGTGCGTGTGCAGAGCGAGTGTGTAGGTGTGCTGGAAATGTTCCCCAAACAGGAACATGTGTAGACGTTTCAGAAGAGACAAACCGCAGGGAGGAATTCTGGGGGATCTGTTCCATCTCTTTTTTTTTTTTTTTTTTGTCCATCTCGGTTTCCTGTCCCTGAACTAATTTAAGAAACTCAAAGAGACACAAATTCCCATCAGTTTACATGTGCACAACCTTTCACTGCTTAAACATGCTGCACATTTATGATCACACGACACAACCAGACCTGAGCACCTCAGAAACACACCGACCTTTGTGCAAAAAACTGAAGTTGTTTCTTACTGTTGCCATGGCAGCAAAGGGCTCTCTCTCTCTCTCTCTCCCATATTTGATAGATGTATAGTAGCTTTACAAACTTTACATTCAGCTTTTCTGTCGTTTATTTTTATCAGCCAGTCTGTGAAGTTTTCATTTTGTATCTAAAGATCTTGAAATTGACATTTTTCTGCAAGTTTGCAAGAAAAAACATCTTTTAACTAAAGAAAAAAAAAAACACTCAGGCAATACGGAAAACACCTGAAATAACCACATGGAAAATATTATATTTTTCATAAATGACAACTAAAATTTAAACATGCAAACAAAAGTCCCTGATACAAAAGGGGATCCTCTGACTCTGTCTGTCAGGAAAATACGTTTTTAAATCCCCGTTGGAACCCTTCTGAAAGTTCACCTACCTATCTTGAACCTGGCGGTGGCCACGGGGCCTTCGGTGCTGCCGTCGTACAGCGGGATGACCGTCACGATGTACTCGGTATCGGGCTGCAGCCGGGACAAAGTGTGGAACTCGCTGTCGCCGGCGACCTCCACAGTCTCCACGTTACGACCTTAGGAAGACAAAAAACACAAAGATATGCCGATGCACGCTTGTACAAAAAAACAACAAAAAGAAAACTATCAGAGCCGAAAGATGTTTGATGTGACCTTTGACCCGACCTGTGAACGGGCCCCAGACCAGACGGTAGGCCTGTGCGCCACTGACGCCTCTCCACCGCACTCGAACGCTGCCCTCCGACACCGTCTCCACCGACAACTGTTCCACCGCCTCCAGACGCACTGACGCAAGCAACGACACGAAGACGGCGTAAAAAACACATTCCATAATTATACTGGAAAACATTCGCACTACGAGGAGACAACTT